>NC_056728.1:929581125-929719390 GCF_019279795.1 Protopterus annectens
ATCTCAAATGCTTAAAATGGCAGAAGACCTGATCATGCTGATTAGGGGAAGCCAGCCTTCTCCTGCTAAGAGAAAAGGAGACCTGTCACCAGCAGCTTTAACTGACCAAGAGTCTGACGACTCTGAGGTTTCTGAATATGAAGACATACACTTATTTGCCTATGAGGATTCAGATGCAGAGGAATCTATTCCTTCTGCTTCCCCTCCAGAGGATTTTTCTTTTGGTGAAACCCTACATACTTTGAGAGAGCATTTCCACTGGGAATGCCAGGATTATTCTCAGTCCAAAAAGAGACTCAGGGAATTTTTGATTTACCACAGCACAGACCCTTAGCTATCCCTCCTGTTCTGGATGTTGTGGATGATGTCTTTATGGAATCCACTCTAACTCCTGATACTTTACCCCCTGCTCCAAGGAAACCAGACAGGTACTATAGAGCCCCTGACTCTCACAAATTTTTTTTCAAAAATCCTACTGCTGACCCAGAGGTCATCTCCCAAGGGCCTAAAGGAATAAAAGCAACTACAGCTAAGAATCCCACCCCTTCAGATAGGGATTCCCGAGCCTTAGCCAGATGGGGTAAGAAAGTATATACCTCTGCAACTCTCGCCATTAGGGCTTTGAATTGCCAGTTTCACATGCTGAAGTACCAACATATTATGGACCTTATTAAGCAAAAAGTAGCTACCTTTACAGACTGTGCAGAAAGTAAAGAATTACAAGAGCTCATGCATTCTGCAAGCCAAGTCAGCAAGCATACATTGCAGTGTGGCTTTGACACCCTAGAAGCATCTTCCAGGGCAGCAGTCACTGGTTCTGTACTGAGAAGGCATGCCTGGCTTAAGGAGCAGACCTTGCCAGACCATGTCAAATCAAAATTACTGGATGCTCCTTTGAACAAGGACAATCTGTTTGGCACTAAAGCAGAAGGGGTTTTAAAAAAAAGATGGAAGAAAAGGCTAAGTCTATGCAGACAGTCAAAGATGTTTTGCAAGTGCAACCTCCATGATTCAGTAGGCATTGCCCCTCAAAACATTGGTCCTTTCCAGCCCCCTCAAAGCCATCTCAAACTACACACAGGGGAAACAGACCCCCCAGATTACAGTCTTAGGGTATGCAGAGATCTAAGCAATGGAGTACCCTCCACTTCTAAAACGGAAAGAATTCACAATGACTTCTCAACTCCACTCCTCACCTCTGCCCAATTTCTCATGCCCCTAGGAGGAAAACTTGCCCAACCATGCAAAAAACTGGACCTCCATCACCAATGATCGATGGGTCCTCAGCATAGTATCCCAGGGATACAAAATTTCATTCCACACACTGCCAACCCCAAAAGGGTTCCCAGACCTTTCTCCAAACCAGGGTGCAGAGGCACAAAACCAGTTTAAATCCCTGCTCTCCATAAGGACAATTCAGCCTGTTCCTGCAGAAGAGATAGGCCAAGGTTTTTGTTCCAGACTTTTCCTGGTGCCCAGAAAAGAGGGCACCTGGCGGCCAGTCTTAGATCTATCTGTTCTAATCACCTTCCCGGTGGCATCAAAATTCAAAATGCTCACCCTACAGCAGCTTCTCCCTATGCTGTCCAAAGATGCCTGGTTAGCCACCCTAAACCTAAAGGAAGCCTATCTGCACATCCCTATCAGGGACTCATGCAGGAAATATCTATGGTTCAGGGCAGGATCTATGCATTATCAGTTCTCTGCACTTCTCTTTGGCTTATCCACTGCTCCCAGAGTCTTCACAAAATGCCTGGCTCCAGCCATTGCATATTGCAGACAGAGAAAGATTCAAATATACCCTTACTTGGATGATTGCCTGATTCAGGCAGACAGTCAGGAAAAGCTCATGCAGCACCTGACATTTGTAAAGGACCTTCTAACCTCCTTGGGGTACACTATCAACAAAAAGAAATCAAAACTAGCCCCCAGTCAAAAGATTGTATTCCTGGGAGCAAGCTTGGACACAGCATCCCAGACAGCATTCATTACTCCAGGAAAACAAGCCTATCTGACAAGCTACTTCATTCAAATGGCCACCAGAACCCAGCTATCCGCAAGGAAAATCCTGCAGGCTCTACGGTTCATAGCCTCCTGCATTCTACTAATTCCATATGCCAGACTGCATATGAGGAAACGTCAATGGTACTTAAAAAGTCTTTGGTGCCAACATTCTCAGGACCTGGAAACTATAATACCTTGTCTCAGGACAGAGTTTCTTTAGTAAGCAGCAGCATGCAACAACAAAAAGGGACTTCCCTTTACACAACTACATGCTGCCCAGACCCTAACCACAAATGCATCAGACTATGCTTGGGGGGCACATCTGGATGGCAGGTGCATTCAGGGCCACTGGAGCCCAAATCAAATTCATCTGCACATCATCCAAAAAGAGATGCTAGCTTTGCAGCATGCTCTGACAGCTTTCAGATCCCTACTCTCACCAGGGCCCCTTCTAATAAAAACTGACAACACCACAGTGATGTGGTACATCAACAAGAATGGGGGGATCCCACTCTTACCCACTCTGCAGGCTAGCCATGACCCTGTGGAACACAGCCTTGGCTATGCATATTCACCTGCAAGCTCAAGTCCTACCAGGCAAACAAAACTCTCTGGCAGATGACTTAAGCAGAAATCTCCTAGACCCATACGAGTGGCAATTAGACCTCAAAACCTTCAGCCTTCTAACCCAGAAATGGAGTATCCCATTGGTGGACCTATTTTCCTCCTCCTACAATCACCAGCTCAGCAAATTCTGCACCAGGGTACCTCACAGCAAGGCCTGAAAAGTGGATGCCATATCCTTCCAGTGGGTAAACCTCTCAACCTATGCATTTCCCCCTCTGCCTCTTCTTACAAGAGTACTACTCAAGATAAGACCAGAAAGACAAAGGGCAATCCTGATTGCCCCAGACTGGCCACGCCAACACTGGTACCCACTACTGAGAAGTCTGTCACCAGTGCCACCATGGCACCTACCCCAAATCCCAACACTCCTCACTCAGCAGGAGGGACAGATCTTGCATCTGCAACTACAAACCCTGAACCTTTCAACCTGGTGTATTCCTTGAATTCTACTCCAATGGCCAGCCTAAGCAAGTAGGTGCTGGACGTCATTCATGAAGCCAGAAGACCCAGTACAAGGAAATCCTATGCTGATAAGTGGAAAAGGTATTGTTCCTGGATTCACTGTAAAGGAGCAGACACAGTACAACCCTCCTTACCTCTCATTCTGGATTACCTAGCAGACGTACTCCACAAAAGTCTATCCTTCTCCTCCATTAAGATCCATGTCTCTGCCATCTCTGCTCATTACAGCACTGAGCCACCTCTCTTCTCTCACCCTCTCATCAAACAGTTCCTGAGAGGGGCTAACAACTTAAGGCCACCAAGAAGAGCCCCCCACCCCTGCTTGGGACCTTAACTTTGTGCTGGAAAAGCTCATGCTACCTCCCTTTGAGCCTGCAGCATCAGCAGAGTTAAAATTCCTCTCTTGGAAAACATCCTTGCTTCTGGCCATCACTTCAGCTAGAAGAATGTCTGAGCTACAAGCACTTATGGCTGTGGAACCCTTCAATATTTTTCATGCTGACAGGGTTTCCCTCAGGACTAACCCCATTTTTATGCCTAGAGTGGTATCCAGTGTGGCTCTAAACCAATCTATCCATTTGCTCACCTTTTTTCCTAATCCTCAAAATAAGGGGGAAAGGATCCTGCACAGACAGCTCAGATTCTACCTTGATAGGACTAAGCCCTTCAGGAAATCTGACCAGTTACTAGTCAGCTTTGCACCAGGGACAGAGGGCAAGGCCATATCAAAACAAACCATCTCCAAATGGATAGCACACTGTATCCATTTATGTTACAAACATCATGGGAAACCACCCCCTCAGGGGGTCAAAACGCATTCCACTAGGGCAACTTCAACCTCTCCAGCATTCCTCAGGGGAGTCCCTACCAGGGACATTCTGGAAACTGCTACTTGGAGTTCTGTTCACACCTTCACCAAGCATTACCACCTGCCTATCTTTTCCAAATCCAGGGTGGGTTTTGCAACAGCACTAGCCAGCCCCAACTCTTCTTGACTGCATCCACCCATTCTTCAGCTTTGGGACTTAACCCAAGTGTGATGACTGCAACAGTGAAACATGAAGAACATAGTACAGTTGTGTACACTTACCATAAATGTAGATGTTCGACTGTATTCACTGTTGCACTCCTGGTTTCCCACCCTCCAGCACCCTTGTCTCTCTCTCTCCTTCTCTATTTCACTTATTCACCCCTTACAGGGCTATTAGTATTTACTTTTTACTGGTGGTGTTTTTTCACCATAACTTAGCTCCCTATTTTGGGGGCTCCTGACATTTGGGGCAAGAAAAACTGATGTAATGGCATCGGCTGCCTGTTTTCATACCCCTGACGTCAGTCCTGAAGCGACAGCAACCGACGCAGAAATACTAAGTCTCTTGTATTCGGGCTGACTGAGGGCTACCTGCTGGCAGATAACCCAAGTCTGATGACTGCAACAGTGAATACACTCAGACATCCACATTTATGGTAAGTGTACACAACTGTACTTTTCTGCTGTGAAATCATCACTGTAAATTGCAAAATTCAGACTGTTGCATCTCATTTCTGGTTATTGCTGAGATATTTCCTGCAAGACATTTTGGGATTTTTAATATCTGAAGTATAATCGTTGGAGAGTAACTGCTCATTGTGAAGAGATAAATCTTGCTGGTTCCTGATCAGAAGTGCCACATAACATTAAAAAAAAAAACACTGCTTACAAAGCTGGAAATGTAGCTGCAAGTTAGTATTATGTCAGTGTTTGTTTGAATGTCATTTGTTAAATTTTTAAAATGTGTTCAGCCCTTGGGGTATAAATTTGTAAAATAAACGTTTTTATTTATGCCATGTTCTGTACTAGAAAAAATCAAGTCTATCTTGTTTTTGGTTATTACATGTGAATTATTTTGTAGCTGTGCTGTTTGCTTTAAAATTGTAATTCTGCATGTATTTGCCACATTGCTTTCAAATTCTCACACTGTTCTCTGAAGGTAGCCAGTGGGATGTTGAGGATGCACTGCTTAATACTTTTTATGTACTATGAAAGTGCAACAGATGTTCTTTGTGTTTCACTGTTGCAGTCATCACATTTGGGTTATCCCTACCAGGGTAGCCCTTGTTCGGCCAGAAATCCAGAGGCTTAGGATTTCTGCATCAGTTGCTGTCACTTGAGGACTGACATCCGGTTGTCAGTGGTATAAAGTAAGGCAGCCAATGCCATTGCATCAGTCTTTCTTGCCATAGAGCTTGAAGCAGAAGCAGTTCGCACGAGTGCGGGTCAGCCACTACCTGAGTTTTCATTTCCAAATTGAAGTTGAAGTCTTCTAAAGCTAAGGACCCCATTGGGGATCCCTTTTTCTTGCACTAACCAATGTCAGAAAAAGTTAATAATTGTCTCGGCTGTGGAAAGCAAATACCACACCGAGACTTCCACTCTTACTGCATCACTTGTCTAGGCTCAGACCATGATGTCCCCACTGTCACTTCTGTGCTTTGTTTAATGTCAGAACTATATGTCGTCAGGCCCTTATTGTAGCCAGAAATTTTTTTTTACAGTCCTCAAATTCCGATATGGCTTCGAAAAGCCATCTGACAACAGAGCTTCCAAAAAACCTAAAGATAAAGATAGAGACAGACCGCACATGTCCAAACCTACCGACAATGCTTACGTTAAGCTAGTCGTCAGTCCTTTGGTACTCAGTGAGGTGCATTCGCAGCCCCTGATGCCCGCTTCATCGACACCTTTCGGAGTCCGGTATGCCACAAAACTCTTCTTCGACTAAGATTCTGCAGTCGTCCCTACCGTGGATGGGTCCGGAGCCGCTAAGCAGGCACCAGCTTCCGAGGAAGTCCTTCGCACCACCGAATCTCGACGCAAACTGTATTCTTTTGTGACTACAGTTCTTTTGAAAACAACCGAGTTCCTTAAGTCCAGGGTTCGAACCACACCCAAGAAACAGATGACCCACTCTCAGGCGCCTGCTATCTTGCCTCAGTCTCAAATGCTTAAAATGGTGGAAGACCTTATCATTGCTGATCAGAGGAAGCCAAGCTACCTCCCTCAAAAAGGAAAAGAGATCTGTCCCCAGTAGCTTTGTTTGAACAAGAGTCAAATGAATCTGATGCCTCTGAGCATGAAGACATGCAACCGCTCTCCACTTATGAGGATTCTGATGCAAAGGAATCCATTCCTTCAGCTACTTCCCACAGGATATTTCCATTGGGGAAACCCTGCATACTTTAAGGGACCATTTCCAATGGGAAAGTCAGGACTACCCTCAGTCTAAAAAGAGACTCAGGGAATTCTTAGATCTTCTGTAACAGACCCTTGGCCATCCCCCAATCCTGGATGTGGTGGATGATGTTTTCCTTGAATCCAGCTTGACTCCTGCCACCCTACCTCCTGCTCCCAGAAAACCAGACAGGTACTACAGAGTCCTTGACTCACACAAATATCTTTTTAAAAATCCAACAGCTGACCCTGAGGTAATTTTTCAAGGACCAAAAGGGATTAAAGCAACTTCTGCTAAGAATCCCAATCCCTCAGACAGGGATTCCCAAGCATTGGACAAATGGGGTAAAAAAGTATACACCTCAGCTACTCTTGCTATCAGGGCACTAAATTGTCAGTTCCATATGCTTAAATATCAGCAACATACCTTGGAACTCCTTAAACAAAAAATGTCTTCCTTTCCTGTTTGGGCAGAATCTAAAGATTTACAAGACTTATTGCATTCTGTAAGTCAAGTGACTTAAACACACTTTGCACTGTGGTTGTGACACCCTTGAAGCTTGTTGCAGGGCAGCAGTCACTGGATCTGTCATTAGAAGATATGTATGGCTTAAGGAACAACTCCTGCCAGACCATGTCAAATCTAAATTGTTGGATGCCCCCTTGCACAAAGATAACTTATTTGGCACTAAGGTAGAAGAGGTCTTAAAAAAGATGGAGGCAAAAGCAAAATTCTATGCAAATTGTTAAAGATTTCTTACAGGTCCAGCCCCCTAGGTTCAGTGGGCATTTTCCCTCCAAGCACTGGTCCTTTTCTGCTCCGAGTAAACAGGCCTAGCCTAGGCCCCATGGAAACAGACCCCCCCAGACAGCAGCCCCAGAGAATGCAGAGATCTAAACAGTGGACTACCTCCACTTCAAAACCAGGAAGATGTTCTTCATGTTTCACTGTTGCAGTCATGATATTTGGGTTATCTGCTTGCAGTAGCCCTCAGTCGGCTTGATTATCAAAGTCTTGGGTCCTGCGTCGGTTGCTGTCTCATCTTCCGTGATGTCAGGTAGTCAGGGGTATAAAGCATGCAGCTGATGCCATTACATCAGTCTTTTCTTGCCATGCAGTGCCCGAAGCAGAAGCACTTCGCAAGTGCTGGTCGGCCGACTCCTGAAATTTTCATTTTTGAGTTTCAGAACCGAAGTCTTCAACTAAAGCGAAGTACCCCATTGAGGAAACTTTTTCATGCTCTAAATGGATGTCAGTAAAAGTTGGTAACTGTATTTCTTGTGGAAAGCAAATACCTCATAAAGATTTTCATTCGTACTGTATTCCTTGCCTAGGCCCTGACCACAATGTGCCTCGCTGTCAGTTTTGTGCCTTATTTAAACCACGAACTATTCATCATCAGCACATTTTCGCTTCTAAATATTTTGGTACTCTGTTCAATTATCCACATATGTCTTCGGTAAGCCACCCGACTACCGACATTCCAAAAAAACACAAAGATAAAGGCAGAGACAGGCCGCCTTGGTCCAAAGCTGCTGAAGATGCTTCTCCTAAGCTAGTCATCAGTTCACCGGTACTCAGTGAGGCGCTTTCGCAGCCCCTGATACCCACTACTTCAGATTCGCAGGCCTCTGCTGAGACCCATTCGGAGTCCGGTATGCCGTGAGATGCTTCAACTGTGGAACCTGCGGATATCTCTACCTCGGATGGGTCCGGAGCCTCTGTGCAGGCACCGGCTTCTGAGGGTGTAGTCAGGCCTGACTTGCATTTTAAACTGATGCCATCTTCTTCTAGGCCAAAACTCGAACCATGCCTAGGAAACTGATGCCTGGACTGCATGGTCAGGCCTCTGCCTAAAAAACAAATGATAAGAATGGCTGAAGACCTTTTATTTATTTATTTGTTTATTTATTTATTTATTATTTATTGACCGGGAGTGTCAACCTTATTACTTTAATCAGGGGAAGCCAACCTTCCCCCTCTAAGAGACCTAGGACTGAATTTGCTTATGATACGTCTGACCAGGATTCTGAAATTTCTGTCTCCTCTGATGACCAGGATTTACCCTTATCTACCTATGAGGATTGCGATGCAGATTACTCTATTCCCTCTGCTTCCCCCCCAGAGGATTTCTCTTTTGGCGAAACCCTGCATACTCTTAGGGGGCATTTTCACTGGGAAAGCCAGGATTACTTTGATTCTAAAAAAGAGATTTCTTACTCCTGCCCCAACACAGGCCTTTAGCTATCCCTCCTGTGATGGATATGGTTGACGATGCCTTTTCGGAATCTAGCTTGGCCCCTGACTCTTTACCTCCTGCTCCCAGTAAACCTGATAGATATTACAGGGTTCCTGATTCTCACAAGTTCCTTTTTAAAAATTCTACTGCGGATCCTGAGACCATTTCACAGGGACCCAAAGGCATTAAGGCTACTACTGCCAAAACTCCCACCCCCTCTGATAGAGATTCCAGGGCCCTGGATAGATGAGGTAAGAAGATATACACCTCTGAAACCTTGCCCCCCCCCCCCCCCCGGGCCTTAAATTGCCATTTTCCTATGTTAAAGTATCTGCAGCATATTATTGGATTGCTTAAAAAGAAAATTATGTTGATTCCTGATTGTGCTGAAAATAAGGATTTACAGGATTTTTTAATGCATTCTGCTGAACAGGTTGGAAAACATACTTTGCAATGTGGTTTTTAATTCACTAGAGGCATCTTGCAGGGCTGCTGTCACTGGGTCTGTACTTAGAAGGCATGCTTGGCTTAAGGAGCAATCTTTGCCAGATCATGTTAAAACTAAATTGCTGGATGCTCCCTTAAATCAGGACCGCCTGTTTGGTGACAAAGCAGAAGAAGTTCTTAAAAAGATGGAGGAAAAATCTAAATCTATGCAAACTGTTAAAGATTATTACAAGTGCAGCCTCCTAGATTTAGTAGGCATTGGCCCTCAAAAAATGTGTCCTTTCCTGCCTCTTTCAGGCCTTCTCAATTCAAACCCTGAACCAGCAGAACACCCGGGCTTCAGTCCCAGAGTAAGCACAGGACTACACAGTGGGGGGCTCCCACTTTCAAATCAGGGAGTAGTAAGACTGCCCCCTGTGGTAAGCTGTCTCAATGATTTAACTTTAAAACTTCCAAGCACTTCTCAACTGACTACTCCTTTAGGGGGAAAGATTGCTCTGCAAGCAAAAAACTGGGAATTCATTACCCAGGACAAATGGGTTTTAAACATAGTTTCCCAAGGATACAGGTTTCACTTCCACACATTACCAACCCCAAATGGTTGGCCAGATCTACCCCCAAATCAGTGGGCAGAGGCTCAAAAGCAAGTACTCTCTCTGTTAGGATTAAAGGCTATTCACACTGTACCAGAAGAGGAAAAGGGACAAGGTTTCTACTCAAGACCTTTCCTGGTACCCAGAAAAGACAACTCATGGTGTCCTATCCTGGACCTGTCTATCCTAAACACCTTTTTAGTCATTCCAAAATTCAAGATGCTAACTCTTCATCAGTTGTTTCCCATGATAGGCAAAGATGCCTGGTTGGCAACATTGGATTTAAAGGAAGCCTACTTGCACATCCCAATCAGGGAATCTTGCAGAAAATGCCTACCCTTCAAAGTAGGCTGCATGCACTATCAGTTCTCTGCACTGCCCTTTGGCTTATCTACTGCGCCCAGGATATTCCCAAAGTGCCTAGCTCCAGTCATTGCATTTTGCAGGCAAAGAAATATTCAAATATACCCATACCTGGACGATTGTCTAGTTCAGGCAGAAAGCCAGGACATACTTCTGAATCATCTAGCATTTGTACAAAGGGTGTTAACTTGTCTGAGGTACACCATAAACGAAAAAAAATCACATCTGGTACCCTGTCAACAAATTATATTCCTGGGAGCAAGCTTGAACACAACTTCCCAGATGGCTTACCTCACACCAGAGAAGCAAATTCATTTGACAACTTACTTCAAACTAGTGGCCACAAAAACCCTGCTATCTTCAAGGCAAATACTGCAAGCCTTGCGGTTCATGGCCTCGTGCATTCTACTAATTCCATATGCCAGACTGCATACGAGGAAACTACAATGGTATCTAAAAAGCCTATGGTGTCTGCATTCTCAGGCTCTAGAAGCAATGATTCCTATCATACCTTGCCTACGGTTAGAATTCCTTTGGTGGGCAGAGGCCTGTCAACAAAACAAGGGACTACCATTCACTCTACCCCCTGCTACCCAAACCCTAACAACAGGCGCATCAGACTATGCATGGGGGGTTCACCTGGCAGGGTAGCACATTCAGGGCAAATGGAACCCAAGTCAAATGGACCTGCATATCGATCAAAAAGAAATGTTAGCTGTACAGAATGCTCTGACAGCCTTCAAGGACCACATTCTTCCAAGACAATTAATTGTAAAGACGGACAACACCAGTGTTATGTGGTACATAAACAAGCAGGGGGTACCCATTCTTATCCCCTCTGCAGACTAGCCATGGCTCTGTGGAACACAGCCTTGAGCTACCAAGTGCATCTACAGGCTCAATTCCTGCCAATAAAACTAAATACACTGGCAGACGAACTAAGCAGAAATCTCATGGACCCACACGAATGGAAACTGGAACCAAAGATTTTCAACATGTTGATCAACAAATGGGGGATCCCAGATATAGACCTGTTTGCCTCCCCCCAGAACTACCAATTGGACAAATTCTGCACAAGGACTCCCCACAAACAAGCTTGGAAAGTGGATGCTCTGTCCTTCAGCTGGAAAAATCTATCAGTTTATGCCCTTCCCCCTCTGCCGCACCTCTCCAAAGTACTACTAAAGATCAAACAGGACAAACCAAGGATGACACTGATTGCACCAGACTGGCCACGCCAACACTGGTACCCCCTTTGCGCAGTGTGTCACAGCTGGCCCCATGGCACCTACCTCAGACCCCTACCCTGCTGTCTCAGCAGGAGAGCCAGATTCTGCACCCTCAGCTTCAAACCCTGAACCAGGCAACCTGGGTAATTACATAATCTCTCTGTTACCATCCGTCAGTAAACAAGTATTGGATGTCATTTTGTTGGCAAGCAGGCTTAGTACTAGAAAATCTTCTGCTGAAAAATGGAAAAGATTCTGTGCCTGGAACCAAACTCAAGGGATGGCCACAGCAGCGCCCAATTTATCTCAGATTCTTCAATACTTAACTGAGATGTTTCACAAGGGCCTTTCCTTTTCCTCCATCAAAATTCACGCCTCAGCCATTTCAGCTCATTACAACACAGAACCACCACTCTTTTCTCACCCACTGCTCAAGCAGTTCCCCAGAGGGGCCAAAAACTTAAGACTACCCAGTAGAGCCCTAACTCCAGCCTGGGACCTTAATTTTGTATTGGAAAAACTCACTCTTCCTCCTTTTGAGCCAGCTGCAACTGCAGAATTAAAATTCCTTTCTTGGAAAACAGCTTTCCTTTTAGCAATCACTTCAGCAAGAAGGGTATCTGAATTACAGGCCCTTATGGCAGTGGAGCCTTTCATCATCTTTCATGCGGGCAGGGTGTCCCTCAGGACCAATCCCTCTTTCATACCCAAGGTGGTATCCAGTGTGGCTCTTAATCAGTCCATTCATTTGCCAACCTTCTTTTCTAATCTGCAGAACAAAGGGGAACAGATACTGCACTCCTTAGATGTGCACAGACAACTTAGATTTTACTTGGACAAGACTAAACCTCAAAGGAAGTCTGAACAACTGCTGGTGGCATTTGCTGCAGGGGCAGAGGGGAAGCCTATTTCAAAGCAAACCATTTCTAAATGGATAGGCCATTGCATTCATTTCTGCTATAAGCACCATGGAAAACCTATCCCACAGGGATTAGACCCCATTCAATCAGGGCTGCATCTACCTCTACAGCCTTTCTCAGAGGTGTCCCTACCAGAGACATCCTAGAAGCTGCTACCTGGAGTTGTATACATACTTTCACCAAGCATTATCATTTGCCAATTTTCTCTAAATCTAGAGCTGGCTTTGCCACTGCAGTCTAGCAGGGCCTTATAGCTAGTCCTAATAACTATCTAAATTCCTCCTCCCATCCTTAGCTTTCAGAATCTACCCAAATGTGATGACTGCAAAAGTGAAACGAAGAACTTAGTACAGTTGTGTACACTTACCATAAATGTAGATGTTCGAGTGTATTCACTGTTGCATTCCTGGTTACCCTCCCTCCAGCCCCCTGACTTCTTTCGACTATACCTGTATTCTCTTCTACTATACTTAAAAGCTTTTTGGTGTATTTGCTTTTTTGTTGGAGGTATAACCTTGTGTATATATAAAAAATTGATGTAATGGCATCAGCTGCATGCTTTATACCCCTGACTATCTGACATCACAAAAGATGAGACAGCAACCAATGCAGGACCCAAGACTTTGATAATCAGGCTGACTGAGGGCTACTGCAAGCAGATAACCCAAATGCGATGACTGCAACAGTGAATACACTCGAACATCTACATTTATGGTAAGTGTACACAACTGTACTTTTTAAGCCACCCCCCCTTATGGTAAGAACTCACAGTGACTCACCTCCTCCCAACTGCCCCTCTGCCCACCTTCACTTACCCCTAGAGGAAAACTCTCCTTTCACTCAAGCACCTGGGCCACCATTACCAAGGACCAATGGGGTCTGAACATTGTGTCTCAGGGATACAAATTCTCCTTCCACACCCTTTCAACCCCAAAAGGGTTCCCAGATCTACCACCAAATCAGTGGGCAGAGGCTCAAAAGCAAATCCATCCCCTGCTCTCTTTGAGGGCAGTCGAGCACATTCCTGCAGAGCAGATAGGCCAAGGCTTCTACTCCAGACTTTTTCTGGTGCCCAGAAAACAGGGCACCTGGCACCCCATCCTTGATCTATCCATTCTAAACACCTTCCTGGTAATCCCAAAATTCAAAATGCTCACCCTTCAGCAGTTGCTGCCTACGCTCTCCAAGGACACCTGGCTAGCCACCTTGGATCTAAAAGAGACCTACCTATCTGGGAATCATGCAGAAAATGTCTCCGCTTCAGGGCAGGATCTCAACACTTTCAGTTCTCAGCACTTCCCTTTGGCTTATCTACTGCTCCCAGAGTTTTCATAAAATGCTTGGCTCCGGCCATTGCCTTTTGCCGACAAAGAAATATTGAAATTTACCCCTACTTAGATGACTGCCTTATTCAGGCAGACAGCCAGGAAAAGCTGCTCAAGCACCTGGCCTTTGTAAAGAGCCTACTAACCTCCCTAGGGTACACAATCAACAAAAATAAATAAAAACAGGTACCCACCAAAAGGATAATCTTCCTGGGAACAAGTCTGGACACAGCATCCCAGATGGCATACCTTACACCAGAGAAACACATTTTCCTGTCAGACTACTTCTCTCAACTGGCCACCAGGCCCCAGTTTTCTGCAAGGACAATCCTGCAAGCTCTGGGGTTCATGGCATCTTGCATACTCCTCATTCCATATGCCAGACTGCATATGAGTAAACTTCAGTGGTACCTGAAGAGCCTTTGGTGTCAACACTCTAAAGACCTGGAAACACTTCTACCTATAATTCTTTGCCTCAGAAAGGAATTTCTTTGGTGGGCAACAGCATGCTCCCACAACAAGGGACTGCCCTTCTCACCACACTCTGCCACCCAGACGGTCACCACAGATGCATCAGCCTACACTTGGATTGCACACCTGGATGACAGGTGCATACAGAGCCAATGGAGCCCACAGCAAATCCCCCCTACACATCATTCAAAAAGAGATGATAGCTGTGCAGCATGCCTTGATAGCTTTTAAATCCCTTCTCTCTCCAGGGGTTCTCCTGATCAAAACAGACACCATTGTGATGTGGTACATCAACAAGCAGGGAGGAACTCACTCCTACCCTCTATGCAGGCTGGCCATGACCCTTTGGCTTACAGCCTCTTCCATGCAGCTACCCCTGTTAGCACAATACCTACCAGGCTCTCTCAACTCCCTGGCAGACTAGTTAAGCAGAAGCCTGCTGGACCCACACAAGTTGCAGATCAACAGAAGTATCTTCTCCCTGATAACTCAGAAATGGGGAATCCTGAAGGCTGACCTCTTTGCTTCCCATGCAAACCATCAGCTCACCAAATTCTGCACCAGGGAGCATCAGTGCATGGCTTGGAAAGTGGATGTCCTGTCCTTCACCTGGGTCAACCTTTCGGTCTATGCCTTTCCACCCCTACCTCTCATCCTCAGGGTACTGCTCAGAATAAGGGAGGAAAAACCAAGGACCATTCTTATAGCTCCAGACTAGCCCTGACAGCACTGTTACCCCTTGCTGCACAGCCTGTCCCTACTGCCTCCATAGCATCTTCATCAGATTCCAAACCTCCTAACCCACAGGGAAGGGGAATTCATGCATCCCCAATTGCAGACACTCAATTTGGCAGTTTGGCTTATTCTTTAACCCTGAACCAATCTGCCATCCTCAGTAAACAGGTTCTGGATGTTATCTGTGAGGCCAGATGGCCTAGCACCAGAAAGTCTTATGCTGATAAATTGAAAAGTATCTTCACCTGAATCCAGGCTAAGGGAGCCAACATGGCACAGACTTCCCTCCCTCTCATCCTGGATTACTTAGCTGACCTACTACACAGTGGTCTCTCTTTCTCTTCTATACAAATTCATGCCTCTGCTATTTCTGCTCATTTTCCCACTGAGCAGCCCCTCTTCTCACAGCCTTTGATCAAACAGTTCCTCAGTGGGGCTAGCAACTTGAGCCCCCCCAAAAGGGCACCAACATCAATGTGGGACCTTAACTTTGTCTTGGAAAAGCTCACCCTGCCTCCTTTCGAACCAGCTTCTTCTGCAGAGCTAAAATTTCTCTCCTGGAAGACAGCCTTCCGTCTGGCCATCACTTCTGCCAGAAGAGTCTCTGAGCTGCAAGCACTCATAGCTGTGGAACCCTTTATCATCTTCCATGCAGACCGGCTATCCCTCAGAACTAACCCATCCTTCATGCCCAAGGTGGTGTCCAATGTGGCTCTCAACAAATCCATTCATTTGCCCACCTTTTTTCCTAACCCCCAGAACAAGGGGGAAAGGATTCTTCACTCTCTAGATGTGCACAGACAGCTCAGATACTATCTGGACAGGACTAAATCCTTCAGAAAATCTGATCAATTGCTGGTTAGCTTTGCCACAGGGGCAGAAGGCAAAGCCATCTCCAAGCAAACAATTTCCAAATGGATAGCATACTGCATCCATTTCTGCTACAAACAGCATGGTAAGCCTCCCACCAAGGGGGTCAGGATACACTCCACCAGAGCAGCCTCCACCTCTGCAGCTTTCCTTAGAGGAGTCCCCACCAGGGACATCCTGGAGGCTGCCACCTGGACATCTGTTCACACTTTTACCAAGCATTACCACCTGCCTCTCTTCTCCAAATCCAGGGCAGGGTTTGCCTCTGCAGTCTTGCAGGGCATCTTTGCCAGTCCCTAGCTTCCTTGACTGGCTCCAGCCATTACCTCAGCTTTGGGAATCTACCCAAATGTGATGACTGCAACAGTGAAACATGAAGGACATAGCACAGTTGTGTACACTTACCATAAATGTAGATGTTCAAGTGTATTCACTGTTGCAGTCCTGGTTTCCTTGCATCCATCCCCATTTTTTCTCTTTCTCCTTCTCTTATCATTCTTTCTTCTTCTTCTTCTTTCCTTACAAGGGACATATTGGTGTTTATTTTCCACTGGTGGGGTTCCTCCACCAGAACCTGGCCTCCTACTTTAGGGTCTCCTGACAGGTTAGGGCAAGAAAAACTGATGTAATGGTGTTGGCTGCCTTACTTTATACCACTGACAACCTGATGTCAGTCCTCAAGCGACAGCAACTGATGCAGAAATACTAAGCCTCTGGTATTCAGGGCAGCCGAGGGCTACCCTGGCCGGGATAATCCAAATGTGATGACTGCAACAATGAATACACTCAAACATCTACATTTATGGCAAGTGTACACAACTGTACTTTCTTAGTATTGGGATATGTGCCTTTGGTTGCATGTGTTTACCAGATAGTGATATGCAGCAGAGAACATGGCCGTATGTTGTAGGGTCATGCCCCGCTCTTTCTCTAGACTGGCAATGTTGAATTGAGCATGTTTCCAAAATCTGTTTAAAGTACACTATATTATGCTTTTTTTTTTATTCTTTGCATACTGCTTTGTTTATGAAAGTGGCCCTTCACTGCTGCAGTTTCCTATTAAGCCCCTTTGGAGGAAGTATGTAAACTCCCAGAGTGATTAGAATATTTCTTGTTGCCTTGTGAAGAAACATGGGAGATTCTACAGGAACATCAGCTGAATTTTCAGCTATTTTCTGACAGAGAAGTCCCTTTGGGGAACCCTTCTACGCATGTACAAAAAGTAAAAGTAGCCGACTCCAAGTCTGACTTCAGACCATTACGAGTGGAGTACCACAGGATTCGGCCCTGGGTCCTCTCCTGTTCAGCATCAACTTCTCTGAAGTGCAGGCCAACACAGAGGCTTTGGCTAACAAAGTTCACAGATGACTGCAAACTGGAAGCCATAATAGAATCACCTCATGATGTAGACCTTCTACAAAAGGGCCTCAGAGAGACAGATGCTTGGTATCAAAGTCATGGCCTCAAGCTCAATGCCAAGAAGTGCATTGTCAACCCCTTTGGGAAAAACTCGGTAATCATGAACTACTACATAGGCGGTAGCTCACTAAACACCGAAAGTGTGGTAAAAGACCTCGGGACACAGGTGGACAGTAGTCTCTCCTTTGATAACCACATCACCACAGTAGTCAGGAAACCCTTCTACGTGGCACACCTCATCACAAAAGGGTTCTCCTCTAAAAAAAAGGAGGTCATTGTTCCTCTCTACTCATCCATCATCAGACCCATTATATAGAGTACAATGCCCTGTTTGGCATGTATCTCATAAGACACCTACAAGAATTGGAAAGGGCACAGAAATACCTCACTAAGAGGATTACCGGCCTCAAACAGATGCCATATGCAGACCATCTAAAAAAACTCCAGCTCTACACCATCACATATCACCTACTTAGAGGTGATCTCTGCCTAACATACAAAGCTATGTCTAACCCAGAGCTGTTGGACATGCTACACTTAAAGAAATCTCAATCTCTCTGAACCACACGCTCCAGGGACCTAAAGCACCACAATAAACAGAACATGCTGGAAGGATAGATTCCTTTCCCAGAGACTTCCCATACTCTGTAACAAACTACCCATTCATGTCGAGCAAAGCTCCTCATTGGCACTTTGTAAGAAAAATCTTGACAACTGGATGGGAAATAGAAAATTCACCCCAGGGATCACTTCTGCAGCACTGCTCGACAGGGGCACGGGAAATAAATTTTTGGGGTGGTGAAAGCCAGGGAACCTTTTTGGCTAGGCTTATATAGGCCCTAGGACTGATAGCCTAGTACCTACCTATGAACCTATATACAAGTATTTTGTTGCCACCCCCCACCCCCCAACCTCTGTTTTTTGTTAGGAACTGCTATTTTTTTTTGCCTTGACTGGTATTTGAGACTTATGGGATCCAATTATGTACCATTTTTGCTAACATTATTAAGTTGTCTTGAGACTTGCTTGTAAAGCAGGGTTTTTACTTGGCAGGGATAATTTTTTATTTATTTATTTATTTATTTTACATTTGTTGACCGGGCTAGTCTAACTGGATACATGTCCATTTTCAGTAGAGGCCCGAGGAGAAAAGCTCCACTGTAACAGTCTATGGTAACAAACTTAAGAAAAAAAAATATGTACAAGAGTTTAACTAAAACTACTAAGCAGGAGTTAGTAACTAATTAGAATACAGAACAACAGAAAAGCAATTAGTGTAACAAAAACACACAGCAATACGAGCAGTATTATAATACAGAATAAAAATTTTTTTTTTTTTTAAAACATAAGCAAAGTAAGTAGTTGTAATAGGAGGTAAAATCATAAGAAAGAGGAAGTCACAAGCTGAATAGAGTCAAGGGAAAAAAGAAATTGAAGTGGTGGGAGGAGTGGTATCAGCTAGATGGAGACAAGGCAGAGTGAGAGAAGGAGAAGCACTACTTATCTATATGATGGGTTTGTACAGTGCAGATAGAGGTGTTTGGAAAAGAGGTGGAAAGATGTGGAAGTAGAGAACGAGAGTTAGTCAGGGGAAGAGCAAGGGCAGAGCCAATGTGATTTGAGGTGGGTCTTTAAATGTTTCTTGAAGAGGGGTGTTGAGGTCAAGGTAGTAAGTTCACTAGTGAGCATGTTCCAGTGTGTACTCACAGCATTTGAGAAAAGGGAGTCACCTGCTTTGTTCTGAGATTTACATGTGGCTACTAGAAGTTTATTAGCTGAGCGTAGGTTAGAGAGATTTTTATAGGGGGAAATAAGAGTACTAAGAATAGGTGTATTAGAAGGGAAGTGGAGTATCCTGTGGGTAATAGTCAGTTGTTGGAGTAGAATGAGATTTTGCAGTTCAAGCCAACCTAGCTGTCTGAGATTTAAGCAATGATGAGTCCGATATGGGGCACCTGTAGCAAACCTGACAATGTTGTGGTAGGATGAGGCTAGTTTTGATAGGTTTGTTTTTGATAGGTTAATAAAGGTTGGAGAGGCATACAGTAGTGTTGAGATGAGATGTGTTTGAGCTAAAGATATCCTAGTCTCTGGTGTGAGAAATTGTTTAAGTCTATAGAGTGCACCTATTTTTTTGTTAACTTTTTATAGTTAAATTGATGTGAGCATCAAAGTTTAGTTGATTATCTATTGTCACACCAAGCAGTTTTGTAGTGCTGTCGGGTGATATAATTGTGCCATTGTTAGAGACAATAGTAAAGGAAATTGGGATGGACTTATAAGTTGGAGTAATCAATAGTAACTTAGTCTTTTTAGGATTAAGGAGGAGACAGATGTGTTTGAACCAATTTTCTGCTGCAGTAAAAACATTTTGGGTACATGAATGTAGTTCAGCAGGAGACATTGCAGTGCAGATGAGTGTAGAGTCATCTGCATACTGAATGCAAGTGGAGGATGGGAGGGAGGTATTCAGATTATTAATAAAGATGGAGAAGAGGAGGGACCTAGAATAGAGCCTTGTGGGACTCCAATGGAGACTGGGAGCTGGGAGGATAAATGACCATCCCAGAGTACTGCTTGTTGTCTATTTGACAGGTAGGAGTTGAACCACAGAATAGCCATTGTGTCAAGAGAAAGGGATTTAAGCATATCAATCAGGAGATGGTGATTTACCATATCGAATGCTTTTGAGAGGTCAAGAAATAATGCAGATGAATATAGATTATTGTTGCGATTTTTGTTGATGGTGTCTGTAAAGGAGAGAAGGGCAGTGGTGGTACTATGGAATGGTCTAAAGCCGTGCTGTGAGTCAGCAAGTAGGTTATTATGGAGAAGGTGTTCTAGAAGTTGTTGGTGGACACATCGTTCCATGATTTTAGCTAGAGGAGAGAGTAGGGCTATAGGACGGTAGTTTGACAGTTCAGTTGTATTTCCCTTTATGTAAGGGGATGATATGGGAGATTTTCCAGAGAGATGGAATAGTGGATTGGTTATGGTTCTGTTTATTAAGATGGAGACTGGGAATGCTAGTACCTTTGCAGCTAGCTGCAGATACTCTGCTGGCAGTTTGTCTGCTGAGGGGTACAAGGTTTAAGTTTTGGAGTTGGTTGTGAATGAAGGCTGTGGATACTGTGTTCAACTTTAAAGAGGGTATTTTATTATTAGGAGGGTTGAGTTCAAGGGTTGTTGGTGGAGTTAAGGTGTTGGCAAGAGAGGTGACTGTTTCTGAGAAGAAGTTATTTATGATGTCAGCAATTTTATTAGGAGGGTCTGAGTTAGGTTGGCAGGGGTGGGTGTTTGGAGTTTCCAGGGTATAGGAGTTTCTTGATTCCAGACCAAAATTTTGAGGGTTCTGTTGGGGGTTTTGTTGAAATTTAAAGTTGAAGTTTTTTGTCAAGGAGTATAAGTTTCTTTGTGGTATTTCTAAGGTGTTTGAAATGTTGGTGGTCAGTGGGGTTTTGTGGTTCTCCATTTTGCCCAAAGTTTGTTTCTTAGTATCATTTTTTGCTTGGTTTCTTTGGAAAGCCATGGAGCTGCTTTGGACCTTATTTTAATTTGGCGAGATGGGGCATGGCTGTCCAGAATTTGGAGGAATTTATTATTGAAATAAGTGACTGCCTCTTCAAGAGGAAGGTCTTTGAGAGGTGCCCAGTTGCAAGCTTTAAGTTCTAGGAGGAAGTTGGGAAGGCTAAAGTTTTTCTTACTGCGTATAGTTCGATATATTGACTGCATAGGACTACTATATTTTTGTTTGGAAATGTATGTAGGAGGTGGTCACTAATATTGTCAGGAGTATACCTGTTTTATATGCATGGGGATTGTTATTAACAAGTATCCAATCAAGAATACTCTGCTTCTTGGTAGGTTTATGTATTCTTGTAGGGAAGTTTATGATTTGTTGGAACATGTAGAGGTTTATGAGAGAGGTGGGTTTAGTGGAACAGCAGGAGTTCCAGTCAATATTGAGATCACCTAAGAAGATAATTTCTTGTGGGATGGTAGAAGAGAGCCAGCTAAGGATATTTTCAAGTGTATTTATATTTTTCCCGGGAGGGATGTAGCAACACATAATATACATTGCTTTGTTCTTATTAATCTGAAGTTTGGAGCAAAGGAGTTCAGCATTTGTAGGAGAGGGAGGTCGGTAGTCTATCAGGCTAATTTGTAATTCAATGAAGGTCAGAGGTTTGCTGGTGTGCGACAGCCAGATAACAGTTCACAATCCAACCAAAAGGTGTCAGGAAACACTAAAAATTCATAGAAACTGAAAATCCACATAAGGAAGTAACCACGCTAGATGAGCAATGTGGAGAGCAATCCTTTATTGTAACAGTAAGCGCTTTCGCCTTTCGGCTTCTTCAGACTAACAAACATTTACTCCATCAAACAATACTGTTTAAATACCTTCTTATTCAATACTATTGGTTAATTCAATGGTGACAATTGAATTTTTAAAGCGCTAAGCAACTTCCATTAAAAGTACTTCATTCAAAGTACTGTGTCAACATACGTAAAACAAATCAAAGCACTTTCAATATAAAACACATATCATAAATCTGTGACAATATATAGGTGAGAAAAAGAAACAAACATATATACATATAATATATACACTTTTAAAACTGTGTGTGATGTAATGTGATGGATGCTTTCTCTCACATAAATAGCTGATAATACTTATAAATATAACTAACCAAGTGCATAAATATGTTAGGTTGTTTAAAAATGCATTTATACTGTTATATTGCCATTTCATATTATAATAAAATTAATCCTGACTAAAATGTACTTCCTTAAAAATACCATATCATGTCATGAATATGATAACATTGTAAAAAATTCCTGTCAAGATTAAACAGTATATAGTGTACAGTTAATCAGAGTCAATGAATCTATCTATCTACCTATTATTAGAATCAACTAAAAGTTACTTTCAACCTATGTTAGTATACTATTCGCCCAAACTGATGGTCTTGAAAACAATATTAAGTGGGTATGGTAAAAAAGGGGGCATAAAGGGATAATCCAACATCAATCACGTCCCTTTATTTAAATATGTTTAGGTACGTGTAACTTCCTTTTTCGTAAGAATGGTTTCACCTGCACCTTATCATTCAGTCCGGGATATTGGTCAGCCCTGCATCTGATGATCCACTTCATTTCACTTTCTAGTGTATAATTAATTATGTCACCCCCTCTTATATTGGGTTCAGTTTGTTGGATGACAAAAAATCTAAAAGTGTGTGTATTACCTAGATCCAAGTGATGTCTGGCCAGGGCATTGAACGTCGACCCAACCCTTATGTGATAGACATGTTCTCTAATGCGTTCTTTCAAAGATCTATTGGTCTTGCCAATATAGAACGCAGAACATGCCTCACATCTAGCCATATAAATAACATTTGAACTATTACAATTAGTATTGGTATGAAATTGAAATAGATGATTGGTAATAGGGTGAACAAAAACTAAAGTTTCATCAATATAAATACATTGATTGCATTTCCCACAAGATGTGGTATTCATATTTAGTGTGTTAAACTTTGTTGTTGTCATATTGTGCCTAGGTCTACATAGTAATCTCCTAAGATTAGGCTGATTTTTAAAAACAATATTCGGAGATGGCCCCACAATCTTCCCTATTTCATTATCTAAAAGTAGAATATTCCAATGTTTTTCCATGATTTGTCTGACGTATGACGAATCTTTAGTAAAAAACAAAGTGGCTCTGATACTTTCTTGTGTGGGTACTATGTTGGTATTAAATATGGTTGCAGGTTCAGAAAAATAGGGCTTAGCTGTAGTTTCTCTAAGGTCATTTACGGACAAAGTTGTTTGGGCAAATGTATCTCTGTCGTAGCCCCTGCTTGCAAATTTAGTGCTTAGGTCATTTAACTCCTTCGTATAGCCCTCTTCAGTGGGGTTTAACCTTGATGCCATGATGATTTGGCCCTTTAGCACATTATTGAAAATATGTTTGGGGTGCATACTATCTCTATGAAGTATGGTATTTCTATGACATAGTTTTCTGTGTGTAGAGGTATTGAGCAAACCACTACTGAGCCTAACAATATTCACATCTAAGAATGAAATCTGTTCATATGAGTAGGTGATTGTAAATTTGAGGAAGTTGGTAGAAGTATTTATACATTCAGCAAACCTTAACAATGTATCTACATCACCAGTCCAAACAAAAAAGAGGTCGTCCACAAACCTGCGGTATATACCTACATATTCTTGAAACAGTTTAAACTTAAACAAAAAAGTTTCTTCCCATTGGGCCATAACCAGGTTGGCGTAGCTATTGGCACATGAGGTGCCCATAGCTACGCCATCCTTTTGTAAAAAGATATCATTACCAAACATGAAGACGTTGTTGAATAAAACTGTTTCCAACAGTAAGGTAATAAGATCAATTTTCTCAGGTGTAAAGTCAGAGTGATTCGAAAGATAGTTTTGTATATACTGTATACCTATATCATTAGGAATAACAGTGAAAAGACTTACTACATCTAAGGTGACTAATAAATAATGTGAGTTATCATTCAATGTTTTAGTATAACTGTATAAATCAAGTAAAAATTGTTTGCTGTCCCTCAAGATGGTGTTATTATCATTCACAAATGGTCTAAGATGGAACTCAGTGTATATGGAAAGGGGTTCAGTTACCCATCCTTGCCCGGATACAATTGGTCTCATAGGAGGTTCCATCACAGATTTGTGTATTTTCGGGAGCCCTTGTATAATGGGAATAAGTGGATTCGTAACTTTAAAATAATTGTACAGGTCCTTAGTAATAATATTGGATAGTAAAAGGTCATCCAACATGTCATACACCTTAAAAACTTTGTCTATGACTGTCTTCATATCTATATACAAGTAGAAAGATGTATCACTTAATAGTAGGTGCATTCTCCTGTCATAATCTAGGGTGTCCATAATTACAATGGGTCCTCCTTTATCTGCAGGTCTGATTACAATGTTCACATCATTCCTAAGGTTCATTAGAGCTTGTCTATGATTATAGCTCAAATTATGTTTATACTTGACATTACATGTATCTTCAAAGTGGTTATGTATATCATCCTCAATAATTCTAGAGAATACATCCAATATCGGGTGTAATTGGGGTATATACACGCTGTTGGGACGAAAAGTACAGGTGTTATTCCTTATATCTGCATTGCCAAAATCAAGCTTCAATTGAACATTTCTTGTGAACATTTTCGTGTCAATGATAGAATCGACAACATTACTTCTCTTAGTGGGAATAAAACTCAGTCCTTTATTCAGGACCTGTTCTTCAAATACAGTCAGAACCTTTGTAGATAGGTTTACTACTAACGAATCGTTCTTTCCCACATTCTCTTTAGTGTGGGTCCTTGATGTTCTCCTCCTGACCCTTTTCTTTTTTGTCTGCCCCTGCTCATAGATCTTGTTCTCCCTGTGTACTGTTTGTGTGCTATGGGGAAAGGGGCTTGTATGGCCTCAATGGAATTCAAACACACCGGATTAGCTTGATGGGAGGTGGTTTTTCTTCTAACTACTGTTTCTACCTGTTTCGAGCCATTAGGCATACCATTACTAATATCATGTGATGTAGTTCCTGCTGTCACTGCCTCTAATGGCTCTCTCTCATTGTCCTCACTGGTTTGTGGAACATTCAAACTGTTCTCAACATCTTCATTAAATACTATCTCAGTATAAGAAACATTCCTTCTAGTGGTTCTTTCATTACCTGACAGAATAGTCGTATTTGTGGTGTGAGCGTCCTGTGCCCTGCTCACACTATTGGTACTAACATAGGAGATATTATCTCTTGTCATATCATTCACAGCCTCTGTTTGAGCAGTTCTAGGACCATTAACATTGTTAACATTGTTAGCATTAGTTACAACATTATTATGTTCTCTTGGCCAAGTGAACACATTAGAGTTTTTAAAATCTCTTGTGTCTCTCATTATCTTATGTTTCTTTTGCTCTAACATCCGTCTTTCAAATAGCATCACATTATCTAACACTTTCTCTAGCTTAACATCAATATTCACATTAACATATTTCTTATTAATCATCTCAAACATTTTGTTAACATTCACTCTTAAACAGTCTTCTTCTGGTGTATGAAAATTAATTAAGAGTCTCATATAGCTGTAGCTAAGTTCCATATTGAGTTGTTGCCATTGAAACAATAAATCTGGTAGTCTGTTACCTGATGTGGGCATCTTTAAAATACGTAGCCCACGTGGGATAATTTTCTTTGCCAAGCACGCCTCAAAGTATTGGCATTGAATTTGTAATTTCTTCAATTTAATAGTTTCAGTCTCAAGTGTTCGTAAATCCTCTGTTAGACCTAGGGAAACATCCCCATTGTTATCGTCGTTAATAGAGCCGAAAACCGGCTCATATTCAAGCAGCAGGTTCTCCCTGCCGGTCACGCAAGCTTGAAAACGTTCTGTTCTGTTGCAAACAGAACTCCGTGTCGTCAGAACATACGCTAACTCTATGTTAGAGGCAGCAGTATCGTTGGCCATCTCTATACAGCTGGAGTGCGAGTAAACCAAACAAATGTAAAACCAAAGGTAACGTCCAGCGTATAGAGCACAACACCAGCGTGTAAAATAAAAGAAACTGAATGAAGGTCAGAGGTTTGCTGGTGTGCGACAGCCAGATAACAGTTCACAATCCAACCAAAAGGTGTCAGGAAACACTAAAAATTCATAGAAACTGAAAATCCACATAAGGAAGTAACCACGCTAGATGAGCAATGTGGAGAGCAATCCTTTATTGTAACAGTAAGCGCTTTCGCCTTTCGGCTTCTTCAGACTATCAAACATTTACTCCATCAAACAATACTGTTTAAATACCTTCTTATTCAATACTATTGGTTAATTCAATGGTGACAATTGAATTTTTAAAGCGCTAAGCAACTTCCATTAAAAGTACTTCATTCAAAGTACTGTGTCAACATACGTAAAACAAATCAAAGCACTTTCAATATAAAACACATATCATAAATCTGTGACAATATATAGGTGAGAAAAAGAAACAAACATATATACATATAATATATACACTTTTAAAACTGTGTGTGATGTAATGTGATGGATGCCCACATCAGGTAACAGACTACCAGATTTATTGTTTCAATGGCAACAACTCAATATGGAACTTAGCTACAGCTATATGAGACTCTTAATTAATTTTCATACACCAGAAGAAGACTGTTTAAGAGTGAATGTTAACAAAATGTTTGAGATGATTAATAAGAAATATGTTAATGTGAATATTGATGTTAAGCTAGAGAAAGTGTTAGATAATGTGATGCTATTTGAAAGACGGATGTTAGAGCAAAAGAAACATAAGATAATGAGAGACACAAGAGATTTTAAAAACTCTAATGTGTTCACTTGGCCAAGAGAACATAATAATGTTGTAACTAATGCTAACATTGTTAACAATGTTAATGGTCCTAGAACTGCTCAAACAGAGGCTGTGAATGATATGACAAGAGATAATATCTCCTATGTTAGTACCAATAGTGTGAGCAGGGCACAGGACGCTCACACCACAAATACGACTATTCTGTCAGGTAATGAAAGAACCACTAGAAGGAATGTTTCTTATACTGAGATAGTATTTAATGAAGATGTTGAGAACAGTTTGAATGTTCCACAAACCAGTGAGGACAATGAGAGAGAGCCATTAGAGGCAGTGACAGCAGGAACTACATCACATGATATTAGTAATGGTATGCCTAATGGCTCGAAACAGGTAGAAACAGTAGTTAGAAGAAAAACCACCTCCCATCAAGCTAATCCGGTGTGTTTGAATTCCAATGAGGCCATACAAGCCCCTTTCCCCATAGCACACAAACAGTACACAGGGAGAACAAGATCTATGAGCAGGGGCAGACAAAAAAGAAAAGGGTCAGGAGGAGAACATCAAGGACCCACACTAAAGAGAATGTGGGAAAGAACGATTCGTTAGTAGTAAACCTATCTACAAAGGTTCTGACTGTATTTGAAGAACAGGTCCTGAATAAAGGACTGAGTTTTATTCCCACTAAGAGAAGTAATGTTGTCGATTCTATCATTGACACGAAAATGTTCACAAGAAATGTTCAATTGAAGCTTGATTTTCGCAATGCAGATATAAGGAATAACACCTGTACTTTTCGTCCCAACAGCGTGTATATACCCCAATTACACCCGATATTGGATGTATTCTCTAGAATTATTGAGGATGATATACATAACCACTTTGAAGATACATGTAATGTCAAGTATAAACATAATTTGAGCTATAATCATAGACAAGCTCTAATGAACCTTAGGAATGATGTGAACATTGTAATCAGACCTGCAGATAAAGGAGGACCCATTGTAATTATGGACACCCTAGATTATGACAGGAGAATGCACCTACTATTAAGTGATACATCTTTCTACTTGTATATAGATATGAAGACAGTCATAGACAAAGTTTTAAGGTGTATGACATGTTGGATGACCTTTTACTATCCAATATTATTACTAAGGACCTGTACAATTATTTTAAAGTTACGAATCCACTTATTCCCATTATACAAGGGCTCCCGAAAATACACAAATCTGTGATGGAACCTCCTATGAGACCAATTGTATCCGGGCAAGGATGGGTAACTGAACCCCTTTCCATATACACTGAGTTCCATCTTAGACCATTTGTGAATGATAATAACACCATCTTGAGGGACAGCAAACAATTTTACTTGATTTATACAGTTATACTAAAACATTGAATGATAACTCACATTATTTATTAGTCACCTTAGATGTAGTAAGTCTTTTCACTGTTATTCCTAATGATATAGGTATACAGTATATACAAAACTATCTTTCGAATCACTCTGACTTTACACCTGAGAAAATTGATCTTATTACCTTACTGTTGGAAACAGTTTTATTCAACAACGACTTCATGTTTGGTAATGATATCTTTTTACAAAAGGATGGCGTAGCTATGGGCACCTCATGTGCCAATAGCTACGCCAACCTGGTTATGGCCCAATGGGAAGAAACTTTTTTGTTTAAGTTTAAACTGTTTCAAGAATATGTAGGTATATACCGCAGGTTTGTGGGTGGCCCCTGTTTTGTTTGGACTGGTGATGTAGATACATTGTTAAGGTTTGCTGAATGTATAAATACTTCTACCAACTTCCTCAAATTTACAATCACCTACTCATATGAACAGATTTCATTCTTAGATGTGAATATTGTTAGGCTCAGTAGTGGTTTGCTCAATACCTCTACACACAGAAAACTATGTCATAGAAATACCATACTTCATAGAGATAGTATGCACCCCAAACATATTTTCAATAATGTGCTAAAGGGCCAAATCATCATGGCATCAAGGTTAAACCCCACTGAAGAGGGCTATACGAAGGAGTTAAATGACCTAAGCACTAAATTTGCAAGCAGGGGCTACGACAGAGATACATTTGCCCAAACAACTTTGTCCGTAAATGACCTTAGAGAAACTACAGCTAAGCCCTATTTTTCTGAACCTGCAACCATATTTAATACCAACATAGTACCCACACAAGAAAGTATCAGAGCCACTTTGTTTTTTACTAAAGATTCGTCATACGTCAGACAAATCATGGAAAACATTGGAATATTCTGCTTTTAGATAATGAAATAGGGAAGATTGTGGGGCCATCTCCGAATATTGTTTTTAAAAATCAGCCTAATCTTAGGAGATTACTATGTAGACCTAGGCACAATATGACAACAACAAAGTTTAACACACTAAATATGAATACCACATCTTGTGGGAAATGCAATCAATGTATTTATATTGATGAAACTTTAGTTTTTGTTCACCCTATTACCAATCATCTATTTCAATTTCATACCAATACTAATTGTAATAGTTCAAATGTTATTTATATGGCTAGATGTGAGGCATGTCCTGCGTTCTATATTGGCAAGACCAATAGATCTTTGAAAGAACGCATTAGAGAACATGTCTATCACATAAGGGTTGGGTCGACGTTCAATGCCCTGGCCAGACATCACTTGGATCTAGGTAATACACACACTTTTAGATTTTTTGTCATCCAACAAACTGAACCCAATATAAGAGGGGGTGACATAATTAATTATACACTAGAAAGTGAAACGAAGTGGATCATCAGATGCAGGGCTGACCAATATCCCGGACTGAATGATAAGGTGCAGGTGAAACCATTCTTACGAAAAAGGAAGTTACACGTACCTAAACATAGTTAAATAAAGGGACGTGATTGATGTTGGATTATCCCTTTATGCCCCCTTTTTTACCATACCCACTTAATATTGTTTTCATGACCATCAGTTTGGGCGAATAGTATACTAACATAGGTTGAAAGTAACTTTTAGTTGATTCTAATAATAGGTAGATAGATAGATTCATTGACTCTGATTAACTGTACGCTATATACTGTTTAATCTTGACAGGAATTTTTTACAATGTTATCATATTCATGACATGATATGGTATTTTTAAGGAAGTACATTTTAGTCAGGATTAATTTTATTATAATATGAAATGGCAATATAACAGTATAAATGCATTTTTAAACAACCTAACATATTTATGCACTTGGTTAGTTATATTTATAAGTCTTATCAGCTATTTATGTGAGAGAAAGCATCCATCACATTACATCACACACAGTTTTAAAAGTGTATATATTATATGTATATATGTTTGTTTCTTTTTCTCACCTATATATTGTCACAGATTTATGATATGTGTTTTATATTGAAAGTGCTTTGATTTGTTTTACGTATGTTGACACAGTACTTTGAATGAAGTACTTTTAATGGAAGTTGCTTAGCGCTTTAAAAATTCAATTGTCACCATTGAATTAACCAATAGTATTGAATAAGAAGGTATTTAAACAGTATTGTTTGATGGAGTAAATGTTTGATAGTCTGAAGAAGCCGAAAGGCGAAAGCGCTTACTGTTACAATAAAGGATTGCTCTCCACATTGCTCATCTAGCGTGGTTACTTCCTTATGTGGATTTTCAGTTTCTATGAATTTTTAGTGTTTCCTGACACCTTTTGGTTGGATTGTGAACTGTTATCTGGCTGTCGCACACCAGCAAACCTCTGACCTTCATTCAGTTTCTTTTATTTTACACGCTGGTGTTGTGCTCTATACGCTGGACGTTACCTTTGGTTTTAATTTGTAATTCAGATTTATAAAGTATGGCAACTCCCCCACCTTTTTTGTTTGGTCGATCGAGTCTTAAGATACTGTAACCAGGTGGGGTAATTTCATTGTCTTTGATTGCTGGTTTAAGCCAGGTTTCTGTTAGGCAGAGGATGTCAAATGAGTAGAAGTCAATTAGGGCATGGAGCTGGGTAATTTTATTTGTTATACTACGAATATTTAGGTGAGCAACTGTAAGAGAGTTGGGCAAAAAAGGGGATTTCATGGCTTTAGTATTTTGGTCAGTGGGGGTAAGTGGAAAGGAGGTGTTAGGGCCAGGGTTGGGATGTATGTCCCCATGAACCAGTAAGAGCAGGAGAGGGGAGGGAAATCTTTCTGCGTATTTCGAGTAGGTGAGGTAGAGCCTTCTGGTTTTGTAGTATTTGTTGTGGTTTATTCGGTGAAACTGGGGAAGAAGGTATGGGGATGATGATGACAGGGTAGGATATGGTATTGAGGTTGGGAGGAGAGTAGGGTTAGTTTGCTTTGATGATGTAAGGTAGCCTGTCAGACTTAGGTTTTCATAGTAGGTAAGAGTGTAAGATATAACCAGGAAATTTAGGAATGTGAATGAACACAGTATGTTAAGGTAAATTAAAGTATTAGGTTTCATAGTGCTGGAAGTAGTAAAATGGGTGTGGTGTTTGGAGGGAGTGTTGAGGGGGGGAGGTGTGGATGGTGCTAGATAGGTTTGGAAGTGTGAAATGAGTCAGTATTGTGATAGGTGGTAATATACTAGGGGGTGTGGCAAGGCAAGTATAAGGGTGGATACACTGGGGGTGGGATTTGGGGGTAGGGTAGGGGAGCGAAGTGAGCCCGCAGGGCGAACGGAGCGGGTTAACACTCTGAGGGAGAGATCCAAGGAAAACAATCAGTGGAGATATGAAAGGTAAGGGTAGTTTGGATGAGAGTAGGTGGAAGGAGAGGGCTTAGAAAAAAGTGAAATAAGCAGGGTAGATAGGTGATAAAGTTCAGTAGAGGTCTAAGGGTAAAGTGGAGCTGCAGTACAAGAGGTTGAGTCAGTCTGTGAACATGAGGAGTGGGAAGGTAGTTAGAGGGATAGCTTCTAGGAGAAAAAATGTCACCTGGTGGCAAGATGCAGTACAACAAGCTAAAGGTTTTGTTTGGGAAGTAGCAGGTCAGGGGATTCAAGGAGGGAAAAAAAGTGTAAAGACGTACAGGAGGATAGGTGTAATAAAAGGGGAAAATTGAGAGTAGAAAAAAAGGTCTTTGCTGCTGGTAGCCTTAGCTGGGGAGTGTACAATGAACCTGAGGTGTAAATACAAGAAATAGTAGTTGTATTTCCTGTAGGTTAAAATAACATACTTTCTTTTCCTTGCTGGACTGAAGCACAGGGTGTACAAAGGTGCAATTCCTTAGGTTTGGAGATTGGGCAGCAGTTGCTGTGGTGGGATGAGTCAGTAGGTCAGCAGCAGATAGGGCAGATTCCCAACTGTGAATCAGTATGCCAGGTTGGTTCGTTTCTTTTCCTTGCTGGACTAAAGCACAGGGTGCACAAAGGTGCAATTCCTTAGGTTTGGAGATTGGGCAGCAGTTGCTGTGGTGGGATGAGTCAGTAGGTCAGCAGCAGATAGGGCAGATTCCCAACTGTGAATCAGTATGCCAGGTTGGTTCGTTTCTTTTCCTTGCTGGACTGAAGCACAGGGTGTACAAAGGTGCAATTCCTTAGGTTTGGAGATTGGGCAGCAGTTGCTGTGGTGGGATGAGTCAGTAGGTCAGCAGCAGATAGGGAAGATTCCCAACTGTGAATCAATATGCCAGGTTGGTTCGACAAGGAAAGGACTTCGGAGCTAGGGGTAAACAGCAGTATGCGGAGTGTTTGTGTTCTTGCTGTGACTGCCTGTTTGTCCCCCCCTTCCTTTGAAGCATTTTTTCCACAAGGGTTGTAGTATTTTTGTGTGCATTTATTCATTATATGCTGTTTGTGCCAACTTGCCTGATTTTTTTTCTAATTTTTACTTTTAGGGTATTCTGATAGTACATTAGTGTACTGTTTGTGCATACTAGGTTTGTCCTGCTTGTGTACATCTCAACTTACCTACCATTTTTTCTGTCAAGATTAATTTTTTTCTTATATTTTCTCCAAAAAGACTTTGACATATAGTTTAGGCATTACAAAGGGTGTACTATTTGTGTACACAGCATTGCAACTTAACTGACATTTTTCTGTTGGCTTAACATGGTAATGCTGTTTTCTGGCATGCTTTTATTCTTGGAATGTGTATGATATATACTGCTTGTGGTCCATGGTAACAACTTGCCTGCATTTGTTTCTGTCAGACTAATTTAATACTTTCAGACAGGTTTTTACTGTATTTGCGTGGTGTGTATGCGGGGGCAACATACCTGCCACTCTTGTTGTCAAGCGTAATTTTCATACATACTCTGGGGGTATTTTAGTGTAGTTCTTGTGCATTACAGTGCATGTAGTGCTTGTCCTCATCCTTATCTAAAGGGTTTCTAACAGTTTTTTGTATAGATCTTGTGTGTTACTTGGTTTGTACTGTTAGTGTTTAAGTGATGACAGCTTTCTTTCCATTTATTATTTCAATTTAATACCCACAAGGGACTCTGGGTGGTCTGCTTATGTATTTTCAGGGCAAGTGTTACTATTTTAGTGAGGACAACAACATTGGACATCGTGCCTTCCGGCTAACTGGTTTCAGAGTTCCTTTTTGGTATTAGACTGCGTCCTCAGTGTTAGGTTATTTACCCCACTTCTGATGGTCTAATTTCCACAGTTTCTAGAAAGAAAATAACTTGTCTGCACAACCTTGCTTTTTACTCTGACTTTGACAGGGCCTCATCTTAAAGTGGGCGAGATGCAGTTGCAGTTTATTGTTCCTCAGGCTACCCAACTTAATTTACTGTTTTTCTCTGGTGGTGTCCTAACTTCCAGTGTGAACCAGCAGTCAGTCATGTCCTTCTTGGATCTTTCCAGTGTCTTGGTCCAGGCATGGGAGAAACATCTTTCTGGCACATTGAGTTTTTTTTTTTGAGGATCTCATTGGATGTCTGTTGGGCAAGAGCCTTCTGATAGCGGTTCAGATTCATTTTTTAATCTGTCACAGACATTGCCTATTTGTCCCACTAGACCAGTAGCCTGTTTTTTAAAGGAAACCAGAGGCTGTGTTTATATTACTGGGGGAAATTTTGAACAGGACATTAGAGAACTGCCCATGCATTTTTTTATGGGTTCTAATGGATCTTTTGCAGGCACCTGAGCTGCCAAAAACTCAAGTAGACAGGGCCTCTATTTAACATCTCATCCAAAGGATGCAACACCCTCCTTATGCTGCACTGCAGTGTCAGCAATCTGCATGGTGTGGGAATAGAACCTGCAGCCTTCTGCATCAGTGGTGAGTGTACTACATGTTGCACCACTGATACTTTCATGATTGACTTAAACAAGGGATCATATCCTACAAATTTTCTACAAAGGTTTGCAAACAAGTTTAACTTGTCTCTGGGAGATCTGCTCTCTTCAGTCTGCCTCAGTTTATGGGTTATAGGATGCGAAGCCGACATCTCGGCTCCGCCTTCTCTCCCATAATGTGCTTCCCTCCCAAAGTCTCCTCAGAACTCATTTGCTGTTTCTAGTAATAAATATGATCACTGAAACTCTGTAGATAAGTGATCTTCTGTATTAGCATTCTTTTTCTCTCCATTGTTTTCTAGGACTGTTGTAGCTGTTTTTTGGTGTTTTACTGGCAGGATTGTAGAGCAATCTTGCCCCTTTAGTTAGGTGCTTTCCTTTTGTATGTGTGGTGTTGGTGAGCTGTCCTTGCTGCTATTTTCTTTGAAGGTTTTCTTGCCCTAAACATGTATTTAAAAAAAAAAAAAGTTCTGTTCTTTGATTTGTAGTTTGGGGTCTAAGGTATATTTGGGTTTAGGACTTTGGGTAGCTTTTTATAGTCCCCCCTCAATGGTGGTTTGTTTACTAAGTGTACCTTTGAAGTGGTTGGTGTTAGCTCACAACATGGATAAGGCTTTGGATTTCAAAAAGTATGTGGGGTATTGAGCACGTTACCTCCCCAGTATTCACCTGAGAAGTGTGTATCGTCTTTGTCCTACCTTGCCATGGGAGTGCCAGGTTTGATTTGCCTTTAAGACCAAAGCTCTTGGTGTTTGCTGAGCTAATTTACTTAAGGGAATGCTTTCTCCTTCAGTTTTTATGCTGTCCATGTCTCAGACTCTCTCTAAGAAGACTGGTGACAAAAACAAAAGGGAGGGAAATAGAGAAGGGGGGATCATAAGGAGATATAGAAGTGGAAAAGAGAAAATGCAAAAGGTCGAGCGAGAGAGGCCAGGAAATGCCCTTCTCTTCTCTAGTGTCAGCCACCCCCAAAGATGAAAAGACCTTTGGCCTTTCTGGCTCCTACCCAGGACTGTGCATTGGCAGCCCGTTGCACTGACTATCTTCTGTGACTTCTCCATACCCCATTGGTTCTGAGCAACTCCTTTTTGGATCCTGGAGACTTCCTTTCATTTGCCTCTCCCATTGAGTGATCTAGGGTTTCATCTAAGTTTGGTAGGTCTGCTTGGAGCATTAAAGAATCAGAATTGAAACTTGTGGACCTGGTGATCACTCTGTTCTGAGGTCAAACCATCTCTTTGGTTCCAACATTTACTCATCCTCCAACTCATCTGTCAGCACTGGTATCCACAGATCGACACTGCCTTCTCCAACCTCTTTGTCGGTGCTGACAATTTGGTTGTCACCAGGTCCAGCTTCTTCCTTGATGGTCTTTATTCTGGTTCTTTCAAATCAGGGCACTTCCAAGAGCCATGAATTTGAAGCAGAGGGCCTGTGGTCTGATTGTCAGGTTTAGAGCAGACACTCCCCCTGGACATGGTCTCAGTCTTGACGTAGCCAGTGTGGTCAGTAATGGGAGCTGGACCCTGGCCTTAATCTGCAGATTGCAGTGGATCCCTTCCCAGCCTTCTAGCCTGTACATTAGTGTTCAACATTGTGGGAAGGATTCCCTTATTCAGGGGTTTCTTTTCCTAGGTCAGAGCTGTCCCAATCCTCCCTGCCTTCTAGTGCTACATCTAAATGTGTTGTCTTCAGGACTGCCATCACCCATAGGCCTTGTACAGCCCCAGACTTGAGACTTACCTGTTGCTTCCATGTGTACCCACCCCCCCCTCAGGCAGAGAATGCTTGGGTCTCTACCAAGAGGCTTGGAAAGCCATCACTTCAGCTACTTGGTCATTGTCATTTCCACCATTCCATTTCAGTTTGTGCCAAAAGAGAGAGAGAGAGATCTTCCCGACATTCCACACCTGCAGTAGAGATCTGAAAGCAAATGAGTCATCCAAGAGGTCCCACCAGACCAAAGAGGATTTAGAATCTACTAGAGATTCTTTTTAAAGCCAAAGAACTAGACCCATTCTTGACCTCTGCAAACCAAATTTTTATGTAAGTTAGACCAAATTATGGATGGTGATACTGCAGTGTAGTCCATTCTTTCTGTTCTGAGGAAGGGTGATTCGATGTGCTGTGTGGACCTTGGGACTGTTACATAAAATTAACAAGGCATTCTAGGAGGTTCCTGCACCTCTGTCTGTGGTATGATCATTACCAGTTTAGAATGATGCCCTCACCACAGACCCCACCCGCTGCATCTTCAAGTGTATGGCAGTGGTAGCAGCCTAGTTCAGGTAGCAAAGATTCCATGTTATCACCTGGAAGACTGGCTTATCACAGTGACTACAAGGGCATTCGAGTGAGTGATTATATGCTCCAGTTGTGCCTATCCTTGGGTATTGCAGTGAATTTTGAAATGTCCAAGTTGGAACCAGTTCAACTTCTGGAATTTTTGATGCTATTTGGACACCACCAATCAAACTGCCAAGTTGCCCCACCTAGACTTCTGTCACTACGACTTCAGCCAATGAGGGTGCGCTTTCATATAACTATTGTAGTTTCCTTTACCTAATAAATTTCTTGCTGAGGATAGCACAACGTCTGGCTAGTATATTAAGGCCTTTAGTACTTATAGGCATCATATGTCACACGTATGGTCCCCATTCAAAGTGCTGGGAATAAAGGTGATTTATGGAAGCACACTCAGAACTTCCTAGACAATGGAGTTTGGACTGGCATCAGACATTGGTCTAAATGCATTTCTGCTGTGCTGGTTACCAAGCTGTGTGTTTCAGACAACTTCCTCATTGGGGTTCCATCTATTTTTTGTTTGTCATTCAGAAAGGGAAGATGTCTGCATGAAAGGCAGATTCCCCGTAAAGACTGTCATGGACAGTGTCTCTTCTGTTTGGGTGCTTCCCACGATCATAAGCAGTGCTCTGTCTAACAGGCATTTGTACCAAAGATCCTATGTAGTCATCTCTCCTTGTCCATATACCTAGAGAACCAACAGCTTTGAGCTGTTGGCTGAGGGTGCTCTAGAAGAATCCTCCCATCCCTAGGGCCAACTGTTTCCCAAGAAGGCCAAAAAAGTTAGGTCTGATCTGCCCAGCATTGTGGGCTTTCACCAGCCTTGACAGACACCTGGTGAAGACCATCCAGTGGCTGCTATGGATTCCTCTGCTACACCCCTGTCAGAGGCTGGCATGGATCTGGCTTCTTGTATGTCTTCTGAGCCTTTTCAAATGTCATGCCTGACATTGAAGGGGGACCTCTGTTGATTTATATCGAAAGGACTGAGTGGAATTCTTCAGATCATGGGGAAGAGATTGCTCCAATCTTTGTCTCTCTCCAGGTGTTTGTCCCTGCAAAGGTGTTTCATGCAGACATCTCACAGAAGAAGAAACTAACAGTATTTCTGCTGTTAAGGATCTCCAATGTGAATGGCAGGATTTCACTCTGGGTTTATCTAATGCATTGATGGCCATGAAGCCTCCTCAAGGAGTCTCAGTGCCTGCTTTTCCCTGGTCTTCTCTCCACTCAATAGGCCTTGGGAATTGGATTTCTTGGACGAGGACCTGGACTTAGGAATAGTCTTTGGCTTGGTCTTCCCAAATCCCTTCCCCCTTGGAGATCTCCATAAGTCCAGAATCCTCTCAGAGGAGCCCTCCTTTGGGGATACCATTGCCTGTGTGATGGATTATTTTAAGTGGGATTGTTTTGAAGTCTGGGATTCATTCAAGATATGAGCTCTTACAGATGGAATCTCCCAAGCCATTCACTGTTCTTTTTTTTGGCTGCCCTTCTGGATGCTTTCTCAGCAGCATTTGTAGCCTCTAATTTTCAGCTCCCTGCAGGTAAAATCAGTTTCCATGCAGTGTGCAATGAGTGCGGATTTCTTTAAATATACTTCTACTGATCTTTCTGTGTAGTGTCTGTCTCCTATGACAAGCCATCCAAGTTATTGCCCTCTACCAAGCTGTTGCCATCTGGTAAGGATAGTAGGGCTATGGAAAGGCTGGGCAAGTAAGCTTACATTGCTGTTATTTTATCATTTAGGGACATCAACTGCCAGACTTTTAAGACTGTGTGTGTTTAGGCTGTAATTTCTCAGGTTTAAGATGGTTTCTGACCATCCTGTCTCTGAGGTGAAGGCTTTAGGCCTTTCACTGCTGGTCTGTACTTCTCAAATTGCCCACCACTCAAATGCAGCTAATGTCTCTTCCAAGGCTGCTGCTTTTCATTCAGTTATGAACCATTATTCTTGCTTCATATTAAGGGTTTGCTGATAGCATTAAGGCTTAACTTTTGGATGCTCCTTTGGAAATTCAAAAAATCTGTATGTATCTGTGGCTGCTGAACTTTGTCTCTCTGGGACACAGGCAAAGCCTTGCAGGAGCTGAAGTATTTTTGTTTCTTCTGTTCCCAAATTTCAGAGGCATTATCTGTAAGTCTTCATTTGTTTGTGGGCAGTCTCACCTTACTCCTAAGAGCAAGAAGGATTCTAGGCATGTGCCTCCTGCCAAGCCTACACAGACTTCTGCTACCCAGAAACTACTTTCCAGGACAAGCTGGGTTCACTTTGACAGTTTGATTTCCTCCTGCCCTTGCCCAGGTTTCCTTGTCTCTTCCAAACTGGCTGAAGATCACTTCAGATTCTTGGGTTCTCTCCATTATCTGTCAGGGATATTTCATGATTTGGAAGTCCATTCCCCTGTTTTCAGGCATTCCTTAGCCTCCTGAGGAATGGCTGTCTTTTTCCAAAGATACTTCACACTTGCTCACTATCTCTCAGCTCAGGGAAGTATTCATGTCATGCCTGCTATCCAACTAGGGAATGGGTGTTATTCCAGGATGTGTTTGGTCCCACAAAAAGAGGGCGACCAGTTCCGGGTCTTTCCAGACTGAACACCCTTTTCAAGATTACTTTCTTTTGAATGTCATTTCCGCAGACATTCTATGTTCTTCGTGTTTCACTGTTGCAGTCATCACCTGTGGGGTTATCCCTGCTGTGGTAGCCCTCGGCCAGCCCGAATACCAGAGTCAATGTTTTTTTGCATCGGCTGCAGTCGCCTGTAGTCTGACATTAGGTCGTCAGTGCTATAAAGCAAGGCAGCTGATGTCATTGCATCAGTCTTTCTTGCCGTGGAGCCCATAACAGAAGCAGTTCGCACGAGTGCCGGTCAGTCATTACCAGAGTTTGAATTTCAGCTGAAAACGTCTAAAGCTAAGTACCCCATTGGGGACCCTTTTTTCTTGCACTAACCAATGTCTGAAGGTAACAATTGGCTCACCTGTAGAAAGCAGATCCCACACCAAGACTTCCATTCTTACTGCGTCACTTGTTTAGGCCCAGACCACGATGTCCCGTTGCTGGTTCTGTGCTCTCTTTAATGCAAGAACCATTTGCTTTAGAGCACTTATTGTAGACAGTTATTTTCATGTTCTGTCTTCACATTCCGAAATGGCATCAGTCAACCAATAATCTGTGGACATTCTGAAAAAATGCAGAGATAAAGATAGAGACAGACCACACAAGGCTAAGCCTGCCGATGACTCTACCGCTAAGCAGGTTTTCAGTTCTCCGGAATTCAGTGAGGCGCTTTCACAGCCCCTGATGCCCGATTCGATATCTATGCAGGCCTCTACCAAGACCCTTTCAGAGTCCAGTATGCTGCAGAAATCTTCATCTTCTCTGCCTTTGGCTGTCTCTGCCTTGGTTGGGTCTGGAGCCGCAACGCAGGCACCGGCTTCCGAGGAGGCCTTTCGCACTATCGAATCTAGACAAAAAATGATGTCTTCTCATCCGACTACAATTTCTCTCAGACTAATGGATTCTCTCAGGCCTAGAAGTCAGGCCACTCCTAGAAAATCTGCTTCTAGCCACCATCTTGCTCCTGCTCACCACCCCAAGCACAAATGCTTAAAATGGCGAAAGATATCATCTCCCTTATCTTGGGTAGTCAGGCCACAACTTCTAAAAGGAAAAGGCACCCTTCTCCAGAAATTATGACAGAACAGGATTCTGAGGAATCTGACCCTTCAGATTTTGAAGAGGAACAGCAACCTCTGACTGCTTATGAGGATTCAGATGCAGAGGAATCCATCCCTTCTGCCTCCCCTCCAGAGGACCTTTCCTTTGGGGAAACCCTTCACACCCTCACAGAACATTTCCAATGGGAATCTCAGGACTTCCCCCAGTCTAAGAAAAGATTTAGAGAGTTTCTGGACATGCCCCAGGACAAACCCCTGGCCAAAACCCCTATTTTAGAAGTGGTGGATGATGTTTTCCATGAATCCAGCTTAGCCCCTGAAGCCCTCTCACCTACTCCCAGTAAACCTTACATGTATTACAGAGTACCAGATTCTCACAAATACCTGTACAGAAATCCTGCTGCAGACCTAGAAGTCATTACACAGGGACCTAAAGGAGCTAATACTAGTTCTGCCAAGAATCCTATTCCTTCTGACAAGGATTTCAGAGCCCTGGACAGATGGGGTAAAAAAAAGTATACACCTCTGCAATCTTAGCTATCAGAGCACTCATCTGTCAGTTCCATATGTTAAAATATCAACAACACACTTTGGAACTATTAAAACAAAAGATTACTACCTTTCCTGGCTGTGCCAATTCAAAAGACTTAGCATATTTACTGCACTCTGCATGTCAAGTAGTCAAACTCTCATTACACTGTGGAGATGACACCTTAGAAGCCTCTAGCATAGCAGCAGTGTCAGGATCTATTAGGAGATATGCATGGCTGAAGGAACAACCTCACGCTGATCATGTCAAGTCTAAACTTATTGATGCACCCCTGGATAAGGGCCGCTTGTTTGGAGTAAAATCAGAAGAGGTGCTTAAAAAGATGGAAGACAAAGCAAAATCTATGCAAACAGTAAAACATTTCTTTCAGGTTTAACCTTCCAGGTTCAGCAGGAACTTTCCCTCTAAGCACTGGTCCTTCCCTGCACTTAGCAGACAGGGCCAAGGTAAACCCGCAGGGACAGACCATCCAGACCCCTATCCCAGTGCCAGCAGAGAATCAAACAGTGGACCATTTCCGCCCAAGGCAGGGAGTTCTAAGCCACCCTTCTATGGCAAAAACTCCCAATGACCCCCCTTCCTCCCTCTACTCTCCCTTCACTCACCAAATGCTAGGAGGAAGATTCTCCCTCTTCAAAGAAAATTGACTTTCTGTAACAAAGGACCAATGGGTCTTAAAGATCATTTTTCAGATATAGAAATTCTCCTTCAGCGAACTCCCAATTCCAAGAGGGTACCCAGACTTACCTCCAAATCAGTGGTCAGAGACATTGAAACAGGTCCAAACTCTCATATCCTAGGGGGCAGTAGAACCTGGCCCCCCAGAACAAACAGGAAAAGGCTTTTATTCCAGACTATACCTTGTTCCCAGAAAATAGTGCACTTGGTGCCCCATCCTGGATCTATCCATTCTGAACACCTCCCTGGTGTTCCCCAGATTCAAAATGCTAACTTTGCAGCTGCTGTTACCCATGCTAACAAAAAATACCTGGCTAGTGACCCTAGACCTAAAAGATACCTACCTCCACATCCCCATAAGGGAATCCTGCAGGAAATACCTGCGCTTTAGAGCAGGATTACAACACTTTCAGTTCTCTGTGCTGCCCTTTGGCTTATCTACTGCACTCAGAGTTTTCACCAAATGCTTAGCCCCGGCCATAGCATTTTGCAGACAGAGAAATATACAGATTTATCCTTACCTGGATGACTGCCTCATTCAGGCAGAGTGCAAAGAAAAGCTGCTCCAGGATCTTCTCTTTGTCAAATCCCTCCTAACTTCCCTAGGGTTCACCATCAACGAGAAGAAATCAAAGCACACTCTCACCAGGAATATCATTTTTCTTGGGAGCTCTGCTAGACACAGCATCTCAAACGGCCTTCCTGTCCCCAGAAAAGCAGAGCTTCCTGCCTCTCTACTTTACCCAGCTGGCTTCCAGAAGTCACCTCACTGTGAGTAAGTTCCTGCAAGCCCTGGGGTACATGGCATCTTGCATCCTTCTAATTCCTCTGGCCAGGCTTCACATGAGAAAACTTCAGTGGTATCTAAAGAAACTTTGGTGTCAGCACTCTGTCTCTAGAGACCTCTCTCCCTCTGACCCCATGTATAAGGGCCAAGTATCTTGTGGGCAGAGGCCTGTGCCAAGAACAAGGGTCTTCCCTTCATCCTCCGCCCTACCGGGTAGACCATCACCACTGATGCCTCAGACATTGCTTGGGGCACTCACCTAGCAGGCAGGTGCAACCAAGGTCTTTGGGATGCCCAGCATATTCCCTTACACATTGGTCAGAAAGAAATGATGGCAGTACAAAAGGCTCTGACATCCTTCAAACCCCATCTCAGGCCTGGGGTTCTCCTTATAAAAACAGACAACACCAAAATAACATGGTATATCAACAAACGGGGTACCCAATCTTACTCTCTGTCCAGGCTAGCCATGAACCTCTGGCTGACCTCCATGGGTCTACATCTAATTGCCCAATACCTACCAGGGGTCAACAACACCCTGGCAGACTACATAAGCAGAAACTTACTGGATCCCCATGAATTGCAGCTTCAGAGGGAAATCTTTCTGCAAATCACTCAGGAGTGGAGGACTACGGAGGTGGATCTCTTTGCTTCGCACCTCAACCACCAGCTGTAAAAGTTCTGTACTAGGGAGTATCACTTCCTACTGTGGAAGGTGGATGCCTTGATCTTCCCCTGGAACTTTCTCTTTGTGTATGCATTCCCTCTTCTGCCCCTTATTCCCAATGTACTGATCAAAATAAGAGAGGAGAGACCAAAGGCCACCCTCATTGCTCCAGACTGGCACAGACAGCATTGATACCTCTTACTGCGCAGCCTGATTTTACAGCCCCAGAAGCAGCTTCCCCTGATCTCAGACCTCTTGACCCAGATGGGGGGCAGATACTGCACCCAGCCTTACAGACTCTCAATCTTTCAGCATGGCTTATACTTTAAAAGCTAACAAGGAGGCCCTGTTAAGCAAACAGGTCCTAGACATTATCACAAAAGCCAGAAGGCCCAGCACCAGAAAATTCTATGCAGGGAAATGGAAAGATTTTGCTCCTGGAGCCAGTCCAGAGGAGCCAGCACCTCACATCCTTCCATCCCACTTATCTTGGAGTACCTAGCCGAGTTACTCGAAAGTGGCCTCTCCTCTTCTATTAAATCCATGCCTTAGCCATTTCAGCCCATTATGATTCAGATCTACCCCTCTTCTCTCATCCTTTGATTAAACAATTCCTCAGAGGGCCTTCTAATATCAGACCTCCCATGCCAGCCTGGCACCTGAATTATGTTTTAGAAAAACTAACCTTACTTCCTTTCGAACCTGCTGCTTAAACAGAATTAAAATACCTCTCCTGGAAGACTGCCTTCCTACTAGCTATCACCTCAGCCAGGAGGGTTTCAGAGCTTCAGACACTCATAGCTGTTGAGCCCTTCATCATTTTCCATGCAGACAGGGTCTCCCTGAGGACTAACCCCTCCTTTATGCCCAAGGTGGTATCTGATGTAATCCTCAATCAGGCCATACACCTACCCACCTTCTTTCCCAACCCTCAAAACAAGGGGAAAAGAAATTTGCACTTACTAGATGTGCACAGACAACTCAGATAATATCTGGACCGTACTAAACCCTTCAGAAAAACAGACCAGCTGCTTGTCAGCTTTGCCCCAGGGGCAGAGGGGAAGCCAATTTCCAAGCAAACCATTTTCAAATGGATATCACACTGTATCCATTTCTGCTACAGACTACATGGGACCCCCCTCCCAAGTCTATTCATAACCATTTCCACTAGGGCAGCCTCCACTTCTACAGCCTTCCTTGGAGGAGTCCCCACCAGGGACATCTTGGAAGCTGCCACCTGGACCTCTGTCCATACATTTACAAAGCATTAGCACCTACCTCTTTTTTCTAAGTCTAGGGCAGGGTTTTCCTCTGCAGTTCTGCAGGGCCTGCTGACCCATGCCTTCCACCCCTCTCCTCAGCATTGGGAATCCTCCCACAGGTGATGACTGCAACAGTGAAACACAAAGAACATAGTACAGTTGTGTACACTTACCATAAATGTAGATGTTTGAGTGTATTCACTGTTGCAGTCCTGGTTTCCCTCCCTCCATCCCCCTTATATCCTCTTTCCCTAGGGGGTATAAGCTTCCCATGGTGGCTTTTAGTCACCAGGACCACTTTACCTTATTTCCTTGTGCTTCTGATGAGTTAGAGCAAGAAAAACTGTTGTAATGACATCGGCTGCCTTGCTTTATAGCACTGACAACTTGACATCAGACTACAGGCGACAGCAGGTGACACAAAAAAAATTGACTCTGGTGTTTGGGCTGCCCGAGGGCTACCACAGCAAGGATAATCCCACAGGTGATGACTGCAACAGTTAATACACTCGAACATTTACATTTATGGTAAGTGCACACAACTGTACTTTTCTCTTCTACCCCAAGCCTTTCTGTTATCTCTGTATCTCAAGGATGCCTACCTTCACATCCTCATCCATCCACTCTTCAGGAAATGTTTGGTCTAATTTTGTCAGTCTTCACTTAATCCTTGACTATGGGTTTGGTTCTATGTCTCGGAACAAACTCTGCCCATTATTCTAGTTCGCGCATTTCCAAAAATTCTCAAGCTTAGCTTTACCCATAATGCTCCTCTCACGATGACCTCAGATCTCTTTTGCTGCTTTTAGTGCCAGATGCGTTTTTTCCTCTCGAGCAAGCTCATTTCATCCAAAACTGTAATTGTTCTCTTTGAAAATGTCTGTTACTCTTTCTTTATTTCAATTACCCAGCTCCTCTCCAGGCTCCTTCCTTAACATTTTTATTAGTCCCTCGTTCTTTCACTTTCTCCTCTATTTACCTTTACGGTAAATCTTTAGTACCATTGTTGGTACTTTTCTTTTTGTCTAACTTCTATTTACCATGACAGTAAACCTTCCATGTTAAGTTGTCAATCTCGCCTTCATTCTTGCTGGATGGATTCGGAGCCGATCCTCGGCTCCGACTCGGCCAATACTAAAGCTCGAGAGCTAATTCCACTGACTCGAGGCTCCCCTATATTCCACAATGCTAGGCGGTAACTACCCAGATCTCGTTTGCCGCTATAGCTGACGAGGTGCTTTTCTACTGGCTCAGGCAGGTGAGTTAGAGTTTTTACCATATTAGGTATTTCTTAACCCCCTTTTTTGTTTCATACTATAACCTTTTTAGTTTAATTAAATATTTAGATAAATCGACCCCTGTTTTTCGGGTCTTTATTCCCTTTCTTCCCTTATCTTGTAGGCCTTCGGCCCCTCCCTTCCCCCAGTCCTTTAGTGTGACTAAATTAGTTGTTTTTTTGTTAAGGGCTTGTGTGTGTGTGTGTGTGTGTGTGTTTGTGGCTTGTGTTAGCCTTAATAATTTAATAATTTCTTCAGTAGAGGGTGTGTCTGTAGTGTGTTTGTGTTGTTGTTGTCAGGCACTCCTTTTACGATGTCAAAAGACTCTAATGTCTCAGGCTTCAAGAAGTGTGACTCGTGCTGTCAGAAAATGTCTCTGATAGACGGTCACACTTCTTGTGTGTATTGCCTGGGACCTTTGCACCTGCAGGACTCTTGTGCTGTTTGTCATGGTTTTAGCCCTAGAGTCCTGCAGGAACGTAAGAATAAATTAATCTTGCGGGGCTTATTAAAGCCTGAAGGCCCTCCGACTCAGTCTGTGTCAGGGAAGCCTTCCAAAACTTCCAAACAGTCGGCTCTGGTTTCAGAGTCGACTGCTGGAAAGATAAAGTCGGCTTCGACATCGGCTCCGGCCGGAGCCAATGTTTCCAAGCCTCATACTGTTACCTCGGCTCCAGCTGGAGCCGAGGCTGATAAAACTCCGTTGGCTCCGATACTCTTATTGGAGCCACAGTCTAGGAAGAGGTCCAGATCCCCCTCTATCGGCTCCGTGCATGCGGCGCCAGGATCCCCTCTTCTTTCTGAACGGAGCCATAAAACTCATTCCTCACGGTCTTCCAGGTTATCTGACCATGATTTGCAAAGGGTAGTGAGTAGACTTCTCAAGTCCGAGGCACTGGCCCAAATGCTGCATAGCCCGACTCACCAGTCAGTGGCTATTTCCGTTCCCCAATACATTCTTCCTCCGACTCCTTTGAGTTCGGAGCCAGGGCTTGTTGGAGCCATGACTGTCGGTGCGTCAGATCCGATACCTTCCCTTTTGGCTCCGTTGTCTGCTCCGATCTCCTCCTTGGAGGGATCTCGGCGCCGAGCTTCCCTCGTCGGCTCTGAGGGGGCGAGTGGCATCGGACCCTTGTCCGACCCCACTCTCCCTCTCGGGGCTTTGGCGCTGGTGAGTTCAGCTCCGACATCGGCTTCGGAGCCGTCCCTGTCGGTGCCAGGGGAGGTCCTTGTCTCTTTGGAGCAGGGGCCTCTGGCCTTGCCTGACAGGGATGCCTTCGAGGTCATGCGGAGCGTGCTAGAACCAGGTTCTGCCCCACAGTCGGCTCCTTCAGCCCCCCCCATCCACAGTGCCTGCGGTGATTTCTACTCACCCCCTTGTCTTAGACTGCAGAGAGCCAACTCCTCAAGTTTCCCCATTGGGAATTTCCTCCTCTTCCGAGGCCTCTCCTGACCTGGCAGGAGATCCCCCAAGGAAGAGGCAGTGCAAGAGGAAGCACATTGACTCCCCTGAGTCTATCACCTCTGACACTGACTTAGAGGAATCCGAAGGTTCCCCTCGATCCCCCTCTGAGGATGTCTCCTTTGCTGACATCCTTGAGATCCTGAAACAGAGGGGGAACTGGCCAGCCCTTAACCCTTCGGAGGATGATTCAGTGTATTTTGAGGCATTTGGCTCTCGCCCTTCTACCTCCTGGGTGTTCCCTCCCTTTGACCCCCTTATGGAAGTGGTGGCAAGGAAGGCTTGGACGGCTCCTGATTCAGTGGAACCCACCCCGAGGAGACCATCTAAATTTATTACTGCCCCTAGAGATAAAGATTTTTTATCCAAAGGTGTCCCTGTTGATGCCATGGTGGTGGCTGCGGCCACTAAGAAGGAGTTAGCTGATCCTTCGCTTCCTGTCCATCCTCCTAATAAGGAATCTAGGACCATGGACAGGTATGGCAAGTGGATGTTCTCATCAGCGACCTTTTCAATGCATTCGCTGAATTACTTATGCCACTTCACTCGTCTCCAGAGAGATTTACTCAAGGATATGGGTGAACTGATAAAGGATCCTACAGCTGAGGGGTTCAAAGACACAATGAACTCCCAGTTGGCAACCCTGAATTCCATCGTTAACTCCTCCATGCGGCTGGTCTCATATGCTGCAGATGGGGCGAGTAGAGCTGCAGGCACAAGTGTTGCCATTACGACGTCACGCCTGGATGCGGCTATGCAACTTTGCGGACCCTTTCAAGGCGTCCTTCACCAATTCTCCCTTTGATGGATCATCCTTGTTTGGTCCACAGGTGAAGGATACATTGACCAGGTGTGAGGTCGAAGGTAAGACTCTCTCTGCTGTAGGAGTCCGTTTTTCTACCCCTTCTAGACCCTATCCCAAAGGTCAGAGGGGAGGAAAGATGTGGTTCCGCAAACAATCCCAGGAAGTCTCATCTGACGCACAAGGCCGATTCCCCTCTAGAGGCAGAGGGGGGAATAATAATAGACGCCGCCCTAGAGGCAGAGGAGGTCCGCAAAACCAAGGTAGCAGAGAAATATTCTCTGACAAACCCTTTCAGCATCCCTGAGGGGCTGCCCGGCTGTCCACCTTCGGAGACAGTCGGGGGAAGGTTATCCCTGTACCCAAAATCCTGGCTTTCCCTTACTCAAGACAAATGGGTACAGTCGATAATATCTGAGGGTTACAAAATTCCCTTTATTCACATCCCATCCCAACCCAAAAGATCCCTTCCAGACGTTCCACCCGGTCTAAGGGAACAAGCAGCATTAGAAATTTCAAAGCTGCTATCAAAAAGAGCTATCCAATCAGTCCCGGCAGACCAGCAAGGATACGGAATCTACTCCAAATTCTTTTTGGTACCAAAAAAAACAGGGGACTGGAGACCCATACTGGATCTCAGCTACTTAAACAAGTATGTCAGGAAAACAAAATTCCGGATGGTCACGCTGCAGTCCATTCTACCCTTCTTGGGTCAGGACAATTGGATGTGCTCGATAGATCTTCAGGATGCGTACTACCACATCAAGATGAACAGATGCTCCAGGAGATATCTCCGCTTCAGGCTGGGAGCCAGTCACTACCAGTTCAGGGCCCTGCCCTTTGGTCTCACTACAGCCCCCAGTGTGTTTACCAAATGCATGACAGTGGTCGCGGCTCACTTGAGGCATCAAGGATTCCAGGTGTTTCCATATTTAGATGACTGGCTCCTTACCGCCACCACCAGACATCAGCTTCTTCTATCCAGGGACTTCACCATCCAATCTTGCCAAGCTCTAGGCATTTTGATAAATTTCGAAAAATCTGCCTTGTCGCCTTGTCAATCTATTACCTTTACAGGCACCACCTTAGACACACTCAATCTTTCAGCCAGACTCACAGAGCAGAGAGTGTCAGACATTCGGAACCAAGTTTCCCTTCTCTTACAGTGCAACAAAGTCAAAGCCAGATTAGTTTTGAAGGTGTTAGGACTCATGGCAGCAGCTATTCCCCTTCTCCTCTTAGCTCGCTTTCACATGAGGATCCTCCAATGGATGCTGTTTTCTCAATGGTCCTTTCAACAGCTCCCGATGTCCCATACCATATTTATAACTCAATCATGCAAGAATCAACTGTCTTGGTGGATCACATCACATCAACTTCTCCGAGGAAGACCCTTCACTCTTCCCCCCCCAGTCGCCACGTTGACAACAGACACCTCCCTGATCAGGTGGGGGGGGGGCATTATCAGGGCAGGACAGTCCAAGGCACGTGGCAACCTTTCGAGTGCCACTTGCACATAAACGTCTTAGAGATGAGAGCAGTGATTTTAGCGTTGCAAGCCCTTCATGACTCTCTTCCCACTGGGACTATTGCAATTCAAACGGACAACATCTCCATAGTGTGGTACATCAACAAACAAGGCGGAACCAGATCATACCCTTTATGTCGAGAGGCACTCAGACTTTGGCAATGGGCGATCTCTTCTCAGCGTTTTCTGATAGCAATGCACATTCCCGGGAAATCCAACGTTATTGCAGACAAATTGAGCAGGGCAATTCTCATGCCCCACGAGTGGTCTCTAAAGAAATCAGTTCTAGAAGAAGTATTTCTAAGATGGGGCCAGCCTTGCTGCGATCTTTTTGCTACTTCCCAAAACAGCAAGTGTCACGACTTCTTCACTCTCTTCCCATTACCAGGCCATCCCACCAGAGACGCTCTAGCTCACGATTGGCCCCGGGGACTTCTATATGCCTTTCCCCCCTTTCCACTGATATCTCAACTAATTCAGAAAGCCATCACCTTGAGAGTGACAACGATCCTCATTGCCCCTTACTGGCCTTGACAGATATGGTTTCCCTTTCTTCATCGTTACCTTTTGGAGCAGCCTTGGCATATGGACCCAGTACCAGATCTGATAACCCACCAATCGGGTCAGCTGCACCAATCTCTGCCCTCTCTAAACCTCACAGCGTGGTTTCTCCGATTCCAACCTTAGCCAGGCTTCCCTCAATATCTCGCTCGGTCCGAGATATCTTGATAGCCTCTCATAAATCTTCTACCCGGAAGATTTATAGTAGCAAATGGAAACGCTTCTCTTTTTGGGCAACATCAAAAAACATAGATCCCTTTACTGCACCTATCCAGTCTATTATAGACTTTCTAGCAGAACTCTTTCATTTAGGATCATCTGCATCTACCATTAGAGTTCAATTGGCTGCCATATCTAATTTTCATGTTGGTGTTTCAGAGTCTAGCATCATGGCTCACAAACTCTGTAAAGCCTTTTTAAGGGGTGTATTTCTTCTCAAACCTCCAATCAAAGATTCCTCGCCTCAATGGGATTTGAACTTGGTTCTGGCATCTTTAATCCTTCCCCCCTTCGAACCGGTGGCTTCATGTTCTCTGAAGTTGCTTTCTTGGAAGACACTTTTTCTGGTAGCTATAACTTCAGCGAGAAGAGTATCTGAACTCCATGCTCTGTGCGGTCGTCCTCCTTACTTAGTGTTTCACAAAGATAGGGTATCCCTCCATACTAATCCATCCTTTTTGCCTAAAGTTTCCTCTCAAATAAACCTAAACCAAATTATTGATCTCCCCGTCTTTTTCCCTAACTATTCAAACAGGTCGGAACAAAAGCTAAATTTTTTGGATGTTCATCGCCAACTGAGATATTACTTAGACAGGACTAAACAATTCAGGAAATCTAATCAATTGTTTCTGTCATATGCGGAAGGGAAATTGGGCCTTCCAGTTACTAAAGTATCCCTCTCTAGATGGCTCACCTCTACAATTACCTTCATCTATGTGATCAGACATCAAAAACTACCCTCAAGACCTAGAGCTCATTCAACTAGGGCATTAGCTACATCCGTAGCTTTTCAGGATAGGCTGCCAATAGATTCCATTTGTGCAGCAGCCACCTGGGCTTCTCCTCATACATTCATTTCACATTACAAATTGGACATGGTTTCCAGAAGCCGTGCCAATTTTGGTTCCACTGTTCTCAAGAGTCTATTCCGATAGTCACCCGGGATAAGGTGCTAGGGAAGCGGTCCCATCCAGCAAGAATGAAGGCGAAAATTGACAACTTAACATTAAGAAGTTATGTACCTACCATAACGTTCCATGTTAGTTGTCTTCTTCTCGTCTTCTTTCTTGCATCCCACCCTCCTTCCCCCAAGCCTGGACAGACCGACAGGAATTCAGTTTGTGTTCTTCCTCTGGAAGTTGTCATTCCCACACATTCTTCCACCTCTTTTATCCTTTCTGAGGTCTGCGATACTTTTTACGCAGATTGTTTTGAGGTGGGTTTCCCTACTCCATTCTATGGAGACTAGGGTTGCTTGGTATAGCTATCAAACGAGATCTGAGTAGTTACCGCCTAACATTGTGGGATATAGGGAATTAGCTCTCGAGCTTTAGTATTGGCCGAGTCGGAGCCGAGGATCGGCTCCGAACCCATCCAGCAAGAAAGAAGGTGAGAAGAAGACAACTAACATGGAACGTTATGGTAGGTACATAACTTCTTATTACCATTGTTGATAGGTTTCGTTCTACTCAAACTTTAAAAAAAGTGTGTGTGTGTGTGTGTGTGTGTGTGTGTGTGTGTGTGTGTGTGTGTGTGTGCGTGTGCATACTTGCGCGCGTGTGTGTGTGTGTGTGTGTGTGTGTGTGTGTGTGTGTGTGTGTGTGTCTGTCTTCGGATATGGCAGAGAAAATGATGCCAGAGGTATGATACCACATTGCCGAATTCAGACACTGTCTCAATTGCATGGGCCCAGTGCATCTTCAAGAAGAATGGTGTTTGTCACAGCTTCAGCCACCGGGCCCTTGTCGAAAGAAAAAAGTTGATTCTAAAGGGCCTTGTTAATTCTTACTTCAACAAGGCCATATCTGGTTCTACAAAGTTTAAAACCGACATTCATCCCCTTCTTCTTTTTCTAAACATGAGGGATCCAAGGAGTGGAACCGGTCAGTTCTGATGGTCTCATTGGCACCACCAACTAAAATGGCCAGAACTTCCCCAGTTCCCACATTTTCTTTGGAACCCACCAGGAAGTTGCTTCTACCCTTGGTGCCAGTCTCTACACTGACTACTTTGGCACCTACTATTGTTATGGACAAAATAACTTCAGTATCACTTCACTCCTCTGTTCCATCTGTTTCAGAACCAAAGGAGTTCTCATTTGCAGACAGGCCCCAAAAAATATATTCACCATCATTAGACTCTTTTTCCAGACCAACATCCAAGCCCTTTCTTGGAGAAACAGCATCGCCTTCCGTCTCTTCAGTCTGTTCCACCAAGAGCCTCACAGAGTCTGATGTTTTCAGGCTGGTGGACTAGCTCTTGGTGGCAAGGTGGTTAGCTCCTTCCATTCCTATTCTCCCTGGCTCTTGAACTGTACTCATCTCTTCATCTGTTTTGGTTCCTCCTCTGACTCCAACTGAGCCTTCAGAGTTCCCCGTTCTTACCATCCCGGTTTTGACTGTGTTGGTGCCAGTTAATCTTCATCTCCAGCACCTGTAAATACCCTGAGCTCCTTCGTTCTGTCGGATCCAGAGACTTCTTGGGGTCAGAGCTTTTTTTGTTGGTTCTGGGGAGCGTGGATCCACTACAGTATTGTCGGATTCATCCATGCTCCTTGGGGCATTGGCGCATGTGAGGTTGACTCTGGATTCAGAGGTGGTTGCCTTGGTACAGGGTGGGACCACAGTTCCAAGGGAGTCTATCTCTGTTCCAGGATCACATTCCTCTATGGGGGCCTGATTTTCAGGCCATGGGGATAACTCTGTCCACTGTGGGCTGTCAGTCGATACCACTCACATCGGGCCAACATCTCTGACCTTTCCCTCACCCAGAATTACCTCCAGCCTCTGCCATGGGACAGTGGGCACAGAAACCTCATGATTCAACCATGGTGTATGTTTTTCATGTTTCACTGTTGCAGTCATATTTGGGTTATCCCTGCCAGGGTAGCCCTTGGCTGACCTGAATTCCAGACACTTAGTATTTCTGCATCAGTTGCTGTCGCTTGAGCACTGACGTCAGGTCGTCAGTGGTATAAAGGAAGGCAGCCAATGCCATTACATCAGTCTTTCTTGCCGTATAGCCCAAAACAGAAGCAGTTCACACAAGTGCCGTTCAGCCGCTACCTGAGTGTTCGTTTCCGAATTGAAGTTGAAGTCTTCGAAAGCTAAGTACCCCATTGGGGATCCTTTTTTCTTGCACTAACTGATGTCAGAAAAAGTTAATAATTGTCTTGCCTATGGAAAGCAAATACCACACTGGGACTTCCACTCTTACTGCGTCACTTGTCCAGGCCCAGACCACAACGTCCCTCGTTGTCATTTCTGTGCTTTGTTTAATGCCAGAACTATTCATCGTTGGGCCCTTATTGTAGCCAGATATTTCCGTTTACAGTCCTCGAATTCTGATATGGCTTCGGTAAGCCATCCGACAGCAGATCTGAAAAAGCATAAAGATAGAGACAGACTGCACAGGACCAAACCTTCCGACGACACTTCCGTTAAGCTCATCATCAGTCCTCTGGAACTCAGTGAGGCGCTTTCGCAGCCCCTGATGCCCGCTATATTTAATTTGCAGACTGCTACAGAGACCTTTTGGAGTCTGGTATGCCACAAAACTCTTCATCTAAGAATCCTGTGGTCGTCTCTACCTTGGATGGGTCTGGAGTCACTGTGCAGGCACCAGCTTCTGAGGAAGTCCTTCACAACTCTGAATCCCAACATAGACCGATGCCTTCTTTTGCGACTACCGTTCTTTCAAAAACAACTGAGTTCCTCAGACCCAGGGGTCGAACCACACCCTAGAAACCGACTACCCATTCTCAGATGCCTGCTCCCTTGCCTCAGTCTCAAATGCTTAAAATGGCAGAAGACCATCTCATGCTGATTAGGGGAAGCCAAGCCACTCCCTCAAAAAGAAAAAGAGCTCGGTCTCCAGTAGTTTTGTCTGAACAAGAGTCAGATGAATCCAATGCATCTGACTATGAAGACATGCAGCTCCTCTCTACATATGAAGATTCTGATGCAGAGGAATCAATTTCTTCAGGCTCTCCCCCAGAGGATTTTTTCTTTGGGGAAACCATGCATACATTAAGGGAGCATTTCCAATGGAAGAGTTAAGACTACCCTCAGGCTAAAAAGAGACTCAGAGAGTTACTGGATCTTCCACCCATCCCCCTAGTCCTGGATGTGGTGGATGATGTTTTCCTTGAATCCAGCGTGACTCCAGATGCCCTCCCTCCTGCTCCCAGAAAACCAGACTGGCACTACAGAGTCTCTGACTCACACAAATATCTTTTTAAAAATCCAACAGCTGACCCTAAGGTCATTTCTGAAGGGCCAAAAGGGATTAAGGCAACCTCAGCTAAGAATCCCACCCCCTCAGACAGGGATTCCCGAGCACTGGACAGATGGGGTAAAAAAGTATACACCTCAACTACTCTTGCTATCAGGGCACTAAATTCTCAGTTCCATATGCTTACATATCAGCAACATACCATGGAACTCCTTAAACAAAAAATGTCCTCCTTTCCTGCATAGGCAGAATCTAAAGATTTACAAAACTTGATGCATTCTGCAAGTCAAGTAACTAAACACAATTTGCACTGTGGTTTTGATGCCCTAGAAGCTTCTTGCAGGGCAGCTTGGTTCTGTCATTAAGGAACAACCCCTGCCAGACCAAGTCAAATCAAAATTGTTGGATGCAGTCTTGCACAAAGATAACTTATTTGACACTAAAGCAGAAGAGGTCTTAAAAAAGATGGAAGAGAAAGCAAAATCTATGCAGTCAGTTAAAAGATTTCTTACAGGTCCAGCCCCATAGGTTCAGCAGGCATTTTCCCTCCAAGCACTGGTCCTTTCCTGCTCTGAGTAAACAGGCACAGCCTAGGCCCCGTGGAAACAGACCTCCCAGATAGCAGCCCCAGGGGTTGCAGAGATCTAAACAGTAGACTGCCTCCACTTTAAAACCAGGGAATTCTAAGCCACCCCCTTATGGTAAGAACTCACAATGACTCACCTCCTCCAGACCTCACCTCTGCCTACCTTCACATACCCCTAGGGGGAAAACTCTCCTTTCACTCAAGCACCTGGGTCATCATTACCAACGACCAATGGGTTCTGAACATTGTGTCTAAGGGGTACAAATTCTCCCAAAAGGGTTCCCAGATCTTCCACCAAATCACTGGGTAGAGGCTCAAAAGTAAATCCATTCCCTGCTCTCCTTGGGGGCAGTAGAGCACATTCCTTCAGATCAGATAGGTCAAGGCTTCTACTCCAGATTTTTTTCTTGTGCTCAGAAAAAAGGTCACCTGGTACCCCATCCTCGATCTATACCTTCCTGGTGATCCCAAAATTCAAAATGCTCACCCTCCAGCAGCTGCTACCCATGCTCTCCAAGGACGCTTGGCTAGCCACCCTGGACCTAAAAGAAGCCTACCTCTACATTCCTATCAGGGAGTCCTGCAGAAAATATCTCCGCTTCAGGGCAAGATGTCACTTTCAGTTCTCTGCATTTCCCTTTGGCTTGTCTACTGCTCCCAGAGTTTTCACAAAAATATCTGGCCTTTGTAAAGAACCTACTAACCTCCCTGGGGCACAGAGTCAATGAAAAGAAATCCAAACAGGTACCCACCCAAAGGATAATCTTCCTGGGAGCAAGTCTGGACACAATATCCCACGTGGCATCCCTTACACCAGAGAAACAAATTTTCCTGTCAGCTTACTTCTCTCGACTGGCCACCAGGCCCCAGCTTTCTGCAAGTAAAATTCTGCAAGCCATGGGGTTTATGGCATCTTGCATACTCCTCATTCCATATGCCAGACTGCATATGAGGAAACTTCAGTGGTACCTAAAGAGTCTTTGGTATCAACACTCACAAGATCTGGAAACTCTTCTACCTATTATTCCTTGCCTGAGAGAGAAATGTCTTTGGTGGGCAACAGCCTGCTCCCACAGCAAGAGAGTGCCCTTCTCCCCACACCCCGCCATCCAGACCCTCACCACAGACTCTTCAGACAATGCTTGGGGTGCACACCTGGATAGCAGGTGCATACAGGGCCAATGGAGCCCACAGCAAATCCCCCTGCACATCAGTCAAAAAGAGATGATGACTGTGCAGCAGGCCTTGATAGCTTTCAACCCCCTTCTCTCCTCTGGGGTTCTCCTTATCAGACAACACCACTGTGATGTGGTACATCAACAAGCAGGGAGGGACTCACTCCTACCCACTGTGCAGGCTGGCCATGACCCTCTGGTTCACAGCCTCTTCCATGCAACTACACCTGTTAGCACAATACCTTCCAGGCTCTCTCAACTCCCTGGCAGACCAATTAAGCAGAAAGCTTTTGGACCCACATGAGTGGCCTTTCCTCCACTACCTCTCATCCCCAGGGCACTGCTCAAAATAAGGGAGGAAAAGCCAAGGACCATTCTCATAGCTCCAGACTGGCCCAGATTGCACTGGTGCCCCTTGCTGTGCAGCCTGTCCCCAGTGCCTCCATGGAATCTTTCTCAGATTCCAAACCTCCTCACCCAGAGGGAAGGGGAATTCATGCACCCCCAATTGCAGACACTCAGTTTGGCAGTGTGGCGTATTCCCTAACCCCTGACTAATCTGCTATCCTCAGCAAACAGGTTCTGGATGTTATCCGAGAAGCCAGACACCCTAGCATCAGAATGTCTTATGCAGATAAATGGAAAAGGTTCTGCACCTGGATCCAGGCTAAGGGGGCCAATATGGCACAGCCTTCCATCCCTCTCATCCTGGATTGCCTAGCTGACCTACTACACAGTGGTCTCTCTTTTTCCACTATAAAAATTCATGCATCTGCTATTTCTGCTAATTTTCCCACTGAGCAGCCTCTTTTCTCACACCCTCTGTTTAAATAGTTCCTCAGAGGAGCTAGCAACTTGAGGCCCCCCAGAAGGGCTCCAACACTAGCTTGGGACCTTAACTTTGTCTTGGGAAAGCTCACCCTGCCTCCTTTTGAACCAGCTATTTTGGCAGAGCTAAAATTTCTCTCCTGGAAGACAGCCTTCCTCCTGGCCATCACTTCAGCCAGAAGAGTCTCTGAGCTGCAAACACTCATGGCTGTGGAACCCTTCACCATCTTCCATCCAGACAAGGTATCCATCAGAACTAATCCATCCTTCATGCCCAAGGTGGTGTCCAGTGTGGCTCTCAACCAATCCATTAATTTGCCCACTTTCTTTCCTAATCTCCAAAACAAGGGGGAAAGGATTCTGCACTCTCTAGATGCGCACAGACAGCTCAGATACTATCTGGATAGGACTAAACCCTTCAGAAATTCTGATCAATTGCTGGTTAGCTTTGCTTCAGGGAAAGAAGGCAAAGCCATCTTCAAGCAAACCATTTCCAAATGGATAGCACACTGCATCCATTTCTGCTACAAACACCATGGCAAGCCTCCCCCAAGGAGGTCAGGACACACCCCACCAGAGCAACCTCCACCTCTGCAGTTTTCCTCAGAGGGGTCTCCACCAGGGACATCCTGGAGGTTGCCACCTGGACATCTGTTCACACTTTTACCAAGCATTACCACCTGCTTCTCTTCTCCAAATCCTCTGCAATCTTACAGGGCATCTTAGCCAGCCCCTAGCTTCCTTGACTGCCTCCAGCCATTTCCTCAGCTTTGGGAATCTACCCAAATGTGATGACTGCAACAGTGAAACACATAGAACATAGTACAGTTGTGTACACTTACCATAAATGTAGATGTTCGAGTGTCTTCGCTGTTGCAGTCCTGGTTTCCCTCCCTCCAGCCCCCTTTATTCTCTTTTTTCCTTTGGTTCCCTTTCTTCCTTGTTGTTCTCCTTCCTTATAAGGGACACATTGGTATTTATTTTCCACTGATGGGGTTCTTCCACCAGAACATGGCCTCCTACTTTGGGGGCTCCTGACAGGTTAGGGCAAGAAAAACTGATGTAATGGCATCAGCTGCCTTCCTTTATACCACTGACGACCTGATGTCAGTCCTCAAGCGACAGCAACCAACACAGAAATACTAAGTCTCTGGTATTCAGGCCGGCTGAGGGCTACCCTGGCAGGGATAACCCAAATGTGATGACTGTAACCGTGAAGACACTTGAACATCTACATTTATGGTAAGTGTACACAACTGTACTTTATGTCCTCTTCAGTCACCTCTCTGGTCCATCCCACTGAGGAGGTGACCCTGAAGAGAAATTGCAAGAGGAAGCACTTGGACTCCCCAGAAGAATGTTACATAGAAGATACTGATTTTGACGAAGGGGAAGGCTCCCCAAGGTCACCTCCAGATGATGTCTCATTTGGAGACATTTTAGAAATCCTGAAATGGGGCGGGGTTGGCTGGACCTCCCATCATCCTTCCCTGGAGGAATAAGTATACCTGCAGGCTTTCCATGCCCGACCATCTGTCTTTGCCCATTGACTGTCTAATTAAATTGATTGTGCAGCGGGCTTGGAAGATACCGGATTCCATCAAGCCAATCCCGAAGGGACCAGACCAGATTTTGTCAGTTCCTGAGGATCACCAACATTGGGCTAAAGGGATACCAATAGATGCCATGGTGGTTGCAGCAGCCACCAAAAAGGAACTTGCTGATGGAAGTCCAACTGTCCATCATCCTAACAGAGTCTAGGATGATAGATTCGGGAAGCGCATGTACCCATCACCAACCTTTGCGCTCAGGTCCTTAAACATTATGGCACATTTTATGTGACTCCAACAAGATCTGATAAAGAAGCTATCAGGTATTCTGACAGGAGCCATAGCTGAGGGAGGGCAGGAATAAGTATCTTCCCAGCTGGCAATCCTTGAATCAATATACAATTTGTCCCTGAGGCTCATTGCACACACAGCTAAAAGGATCAATATACAATTCGTCCCTGAGGCTCATTGCACACACAGCTAAAAGGATGTCTACGGCAGCGGGTTGTGGCGTAGCCATGAGGAGACATGCCTGGATGTGCTTATGTGAATTTGCAGAGCCACTGTCTTCTTTCAGCAATGCTCCTTTTGATGGAACATCCCTCTTTAGCCCCAAAGTCAGAGACCCTTGCCAGATGTGAGAAGGATGGAAAGACCCTTTCTGCCATGGGCATACGTTTTTTGTCTTACTCCAGGAACCAGAGGAAAGGAAAGCAATAGTTCAAAAAGTACCAAGGACCTTTCTAGGACTCGCATGGCAATTACCCCCCCCCCCCCCCGGGCAGAGAGGGGAATTATAATGGAAGATGCCCTGCACAATGCAGAGGTGAACTGCAAAATCAGGGTTCCAGAGACTCATTCCCTGGTAACTCCTATCAGCGATCCTGAATGGAGGCCCAATTGCTGTCCTCTGGAGGCAGTCTGGGGGCAATTATCTCAGCACCTATCTGCCTGGCTAAATATAACGATGGACAGTTGGGTGCAGAGGATTATAACCAGAGTTTACCATATCCCCTTTTCAAAAAATCCCAAACAACAAAAAAGAATCCCAGATGTTCCACCCAGTCCTAGAAATCCAAAAACTGCTCACCAAGAGAGTCATCCAAGCAGAACCACCACACCAAATAGTATCCAGAGTCTACTCAAGATTCTTTTTATTGCCAAAGAAAACAGGGGACTGGAGACTGATTTTGCATCTCAGTATGTTGAACATGTCATTTCAACAAACCAAATTCTGGATGTTCACAGTTTAGTCTATACTTCCACTCTTTGGAAAAGATGATTGGATGTGCTCAGTAGATTTTCAGGATGTGTATTATCACATAAAAATTAACAAACCCTCCAGAAGATTCCCTGCGCTTCTGGCTGGGAGCCAGTCATTTAGTTCAGAGCCCTGCCCTTTGGTCTCACCACAGCCCCCCAAGGAGTTCAAATGCATGGCAGTGGTAGCAGCTCACTTCAGACTGCAAGGATTCCACATGTTTCCATAACTAGATGACTGGCTGATTAATGCACCCACCAAGCATCTACTGTTGTGGGCAAGAAACTGTTCTTCAAACTTGTTCCTTGCTTGGGATCACTGTAAACTATGACAAATCCCATCTACAGCCAACATAGCACTTAGAATTTATAGGAGCAGTGTTAAACACAAGCACAGGTATTCCATCTCTTCCCCCAGAAAGATTTCAGAGTAAAATCGCTAGTCAGACAGATTTTTCACAGCAAAGCAGGGACTTGCATGACAGTTACAAAACTCTGGGATTAGTGGGAGCCACCATCACCTTAGTTCCCCTTGTGAGATTTCACATGTGAATCCTACCATAGTTACTGGCATCACAGTAGTCATTACTGAATTAGCCAGTGTCCCATCAGGTATTGATCACCAGTCTATGCAAGAAAGACCTGAGTTGGTGGCTTCACTCCCAACAAAATTTTGTTGTGGCGACCCTTTGTCCCTCTTCAACCCCAAGCAATATTAACCATGGATGCATCCCAGATGGGGTGGAGGTGTTATTTGGGAAAGACAGTCCAAGGTACCTGGTTCTAGTTAAAGGCTAATTTGCAGATAAGTGCCCTAGAGATGAAGGCAGTGCTTTTGGTGTTGTAAGCATTTCAAGAAAACTCTACTCTTGGGAACAACTGCGATCCAGACAGACATGTCAGTGGTTTGGTATATCAAAAAACAAGAAGGAACCAGGTCTTCCCTCTTTATCAAAAAGCACTCAGGGTATGGCAATGGGCAATTTCACCTGACTGCTTTCTAATTCAAGCACACATTCTGGGGAGCCCCAACTTGATTACAGATAAATTAAGCTGGTACATTCTGATGCCTCATGAGTGGTCTCAGTCCTTTGGCTGAAAGGATATTCCACCAATGGGGCCAGTCCTGCTGCAATCTTTTTGTATCCTCCAGAACAAGTGCAGCAGCTACTTTGTCCTATTCCCCCCACCGAGGGATGCTCTCCTTCACAATTGGCCCTCCGGTCTTCAGTCTTCTGTATGCCTTTCCCCCAGTACCTCTCATTTCCTAGTTTCTGAAGAAAGCCAGCAGGTCAAAGAACAGGAGAATTTCCATTGCTCCATTCTGGCCTCAACAGATATGGATGTTCTTCATGTTTCACTGTTGCAGTCCTCACATATGGGTTATCCGGCTCCCGGTAGCCCTCAGTCAGCCCGAATACCAGAGTCCGTGGTATATGACGTCAGCTGCCGCTGGTTGTAAAACTGATATCAGAACATCAGGTATAAAGGGAGGCAGCTGACACCATTTCCTCGGTCTTTCTTGCCACGGAGTCCAAAGCAGATGCAATTCGCACTAGTGCCGGTCGGCCGTTTACCTTTGTTTTGCTTTCCGACTACCAAGTTGAAGACGCCTTCAGATAAGTACCCCTTTGGGGATCCTCTTTTCTTGCTTTAACAAATGTCAGATAAAGTTAATAACTGTCTTGCCTGTGGAAAACAGATTCCGTACCGTGATTTCCATTCCTATTGTATAACTTTGTGTTGTCCTTCCCATGGACACATCTCTCAGTTTATGCATTCCCTCCTCTGCCTCTTCTTACCAGTGTGCTGTTAAAGATAAGGGATGAAAAACCAAAGGCTATTCTGATAGCTCCAAATTGGCTCAGGCAGCATTGGTATTCCCTCCTTCACAACCTTTCACAGGCTCAGCCTTGGCATCTTCCCCTGGTACCAGATCTGTTGGTTCAGGGAGGGGGGAAGTTCCTTCATCCTCATCTTCAAACTCTGCATTTAACTGCCTGGCTAATACTTTAAATCTTTCCCAACAGGTGGTTGAAGTTCTTCATGAGGACAGGAGGTCTAGCACCAGAAAATCCTATGCAGATAAATGGAAGAGATTTTGCTCTTGGATGCTAGCTAAAGGAGAAGACTTTTCTCATCCTTCTCTTTCCCTCATTCTTGACTACCTAGCAGGACTGTTTAAGGGTGGACTTTTCTTTTCTTCAATCAAAATTCATGCTTCAGCAATTTTGGCTCATTGTTCTTTTGAGCAACCCATTTTTTTTCACCCCTCGATGAAACAGTTCCTGAGGGGAGCCAGTAATCTTTGATCTCCCAGAAGAGCTCCTACTCCTGCTTGGGATCTTAATTTTGTCCTGGAAAAACTTACTGTGCCTCTCTTTGAACCAGCTGCCTCTGCAGATTTGAAATTTCTATCCTGGAAGACTGCTTTCCTTTTAGCTATTACTTCAGCTAGAAGGGTATCTGAGCTGCAAGCCTTAATGGCAATAGAACCTTTCATTATTTTTCATTCAGATCAAGATGTTCTTCATGTTTCACTGTTGCAGTCATTACATTTGGGTTATCTACTTGCAGGTAGCCCTCAGTCGGCCTGATTAACAAAGTCTTGGGTCCTGCGTTGGTTGCTGTCCCTTCTTCCATGACGTCAGGTCGTCAGGGGTATAAAACATGCAGCCGATGTCATTACATCAGTCTTTCTTGCTGTGCAGTGCCCAAAGCAGAAGCAGTTCGCAAGTGCCAGTTGGCCGACTCCTGAAATTTTCAAGTTTCAGAACTGAAGTCTTCAACTAAAGCTAAGAACCCTGTTGGGGAAACTTTTTCTTGCTCCTTACCGATGTCAGTAAAAGTTAATAATTGCATTACTTGTGGAAAGCAAATACAGTCCAAACAAGAAGCAGGTGCCCGTGGAACCCTTGCACGGCCAAACAAGAGAAAATCAAAAAATAAAAAAAGCCAGCAAGTGTTGGCAAATGCCACATCCAAAAATAGTTTATTACCATAGGGAAGATGAATCCCCCTATGTCTCAGATATTGTCAAAACAATAACAAAACCATCAGACCGGTTTCGGCTCCTCAGAGCCTTCTTCAGTAAAATACAGACAATAAAAAGTCAAAGTATCAGAACACATCCATATATATGAATGAACCATACATGAAGACCAATCACAGCACAGCATTTACAATTGGTCGTTAAGGCCAGGTGAAAGCAAAGCTCCAAGTTTTATAATCCATTTTCTCTCCTTGGAGCTAAGTAATTCATGCCAATACTGTTTATCTTTGCATCTCCCCTTAATGCAATCAATAATGACAAATTTGAAAAATGCTGATGCATGTTTTAGACTATGTTTGTATAATGCATTGCTGGTGCGTTTATTTTTAATATCACTCAAATGCTCACAAATTCTAAGACGAAAGGCCCTGGAGGTCTTTCCAACATAGAAAGCAGAACAATTGCAGGTCACCAAATAGATGACCCACTCAGTGTTACAATTAGCCCAAAATTTGATGTCAAAAACATCTGAAGTGTTTTTACTACTAAATTCCCTAGTATGTGAAACACGAATACAGAAAGAACAATGTCCACAGGGTATACATCCAACAATGGGTTTGCCTATAATAGACAGCTGGGTAGAAGCAGGAGAATCAAAACCAACTCTCTTATAATGACTAAATTTAGAGCCAATAGTCTGTCCCCTTCTAAATGAAAAAGAACATTTATCTGGAAGCAAAGAGTTCAATTTATGATCCGCTTTGAGCACATTCCAATGTCTATATATAATATTTTTAAAGCCCTGTGTATTACGTCCATAGGTGGTCACCAGACGCAAGGGTTGTGGCTTCAAATTATTGTTCTTGTCTCTGTATGATAATAAATCCTCTCTGTTTATATTAGACACAGATCTTTTGGCTAAATGCAAATACCTGGACGGTAACCCCTCCTAATAAATCTGTGTGTCAGATCATCCTGGGCCTCAAAAAAGGATTGTTGGCTAGAACAGATTCTTCAGTGGTAAGTTTTTTAACCTGTCTGAATACTTAACCCAATATTTAAAACCATTATTGGGTTTTATTAGAGCTAGAATTCAAGATACCACCCAATTTTTAGACATTATCAATAACTCCCAACTTGAATCACATTGGCTATTATGCACTTTGGACATCACCTCTCTTTACACCAATATTCCACATTGGGCAGGCTTACAAGCATTGGATTACTGGTTGGCTAGATCAGGTTTATATCAACCCGGATTTAATACATTTCTAGTATGCCTTACAGAACATGTTTTGTCCAGTAACATTTTTTATTATCAAAATCAATGTTACTGGCAAACAAAAGGTACTGCTATGGGTGCATCTTTTGCACCCATATATGCAGATCTTTTCATGGCATATATAGAAGAAATTATTATTTATGATAACAATCATAATATCTATATGTGTAAGATGGACATTTGGCGTTGTTATCTGGATGACTGTTGGTTGGTGTGGAAAGCTGATGAACATTATCTTATGGAGTTTCTTGAATATCTCAACAATAACGTATGGGGGATTGAATTCAAGTTGACCTGCCATATGTCTAGGATAGTATTTCTTGATGTTGAAATTATTAGAAATCAGGATAATACTTTGTCAACTAGGATGTTCAGGAAATTTCCAGAATTTAATTCTTTATTACATGCTACCAGCTTCCACCCACAACACGTCATCCAGAATATACCCAAATCCCAATTCTTAAGAGCTAGAAGAATCTGTTCTAGCCAACAATCCTTTTTTGAGGCCCAGGATGATCTGACACACAGATTTATTAGTAGTAAAAACACTTCAGATGTTTTTGACATCAAATTTTGGGCTAATTGTAACACTGAGTGGGTCATCTATTTGGTGACCATCAATTGTTCTGCTTTCTATGTTGGAAAGACCTCCAGGGCCTTTCGTCTTAGAATTTGTGAGCATTTGAGTGATATTAAAAATAAACGCACCAGCAATACATCATACAAACATAGTCTAAAACATGCATCAGCATTTTTCAAATTTGTCATTATTGATTGCATTAAGGGGAGATGCAAAGATAAACAGTATTGGCATGAATTACTTAGCTCCAAGGAGAGAAAATGGATTATAAAACTTGGAGCTTTGTTTTCACCTGGCCTTAACGACCAATTGTAAATGCTGTGCTGTGATTGGTCTTCATGTATGGTTCATTCATATATCTGGATGTGTTCTGATACTTTGACTTTTTATTGTCTGTATTTTACTGAAGAAGGCTCTGAGGAGCCGAAACCGGTCTGATGGTTTTGTTATTGTTTTGACAATATATGAGACATAGGGGGATTCATCTTCCCTATGGTAATAAACTATTTTTGGATGTGGCATTTGCCAACACTTGCTGGCTTTTTTGATTTTTGGAAAGCAAATACCTCATAAAGATTTTCATTCATACTGTATTCCTTGCCTAGGCCCTGACCACAACTTACCTTGCTGTCAGTTTTGTGCTTTATTTAATCAGCGCACTATCCGTCGTCGGTATATTTTCGCCTCTAAATATTTCGGTTCTCGGTTTAATTATCCAGAAATGTCATCGGTTAGCCATCCTACTACCGGGATTCCAAAAAAATGCAAAGATAAAGACAGAGACAGGCCGCCGAGGTCCAAAACTGCCGACAACACTTCTCCTAAGCCAGTCGCCAGTTCACCTGTACTCAGTGAGGTGCTTTTGCAGCCCCTGATACCCACTACTTCTGATTCACAGGCCTCTACTGAGACCCATTCAGAGTATGGTATGCCGCGAGATGCTTCAACTACGGAACCCATGGATGTCTCTGCCTTGGATGGGTCTGGAGCCGCTATGCAGGCACCGGCTTCTGAGGGTGTATTCAGGCCTACGGACTTGCATATTAAACTGATGCCTTCGTCTTTACTTAGGCCTAAATCTCGACCCATGCCTAAAAAACTGATGCCCAGGCCACATGTACTTTTTGTTCTGTGGGCGACCAGGAAACCCACAATCAGAAAATTGTACATGTTCAAATAGAGGCTATTCTCTGTCTGGTACCTGTCTCACTATCAGGATCCCTGTCTGTGGAGGTTCCTCTCCCTGCTGGGTTGGCATATTCTTCAGTGAAAGCTCTCCTGTCAGCCCTTGACTCCTCTGACCTCTAGATTTATTTGTTTTACATTTTGTACCAGGAAAGTCTGACTGAGCCAGACAATGCTCCATTTTTGCAGAGACCCAGGGAGAAAAGCTCCGTTACAAGAAAATTAATTTCCAGTAGTAATGCATAGTATATATTTTGCAGCATTGTAGAGGTAAAATTTAGCAATAGACATTATAAAACAATTTTGGCATGAGTACAACATAGTATAAGATTAAGAAAGCATGGGTGAGATAATGATATGCACTACAAATACTATTGGAGACATTAAGTACTATTATACCATGACCCCCCCAAAACGTGCACGCTGATTGGCCAGCGTGCACATTGTAAATCGAGGTATACTAATGGAAAAAGGTCCGGTCGCCCGGACTTTTTTCCATTAGTATAACTCTACTTTTAAAACACTGTCTCGCTATGTTAAATGGGTTTAACATAGCGAGACAGCTTTAAAATAAGCAACGGAGATCTCCGTTGCTTATTTAGCTGTCTCATGCTAAACCCATTTAACATAGCGAGACAGGTTTTAAAAAGGAGAAAGCAAGATCTCCATTGCTTTTTACTGTTTGCTATGTTAAATGGGTTTAACATGCGAGACAGTTTAAAATAAGCAACGGACATCTCCGTTGCTTATTTTAACTGTCTCGCTATGTTAAACCCATTTAACATAGCGAAAATAAAAAAGCAACGGAGATCTTGCTTTCTGTTGCTTTGCTCACAGCTCTGATGTACTGTGCAGGCGCAGTACATCAGAACTGCCGGATGCCAGACATCTGCGGAAGGGCAGTAAACAGGCATTATACTATGCCATTATTTAAGAAAAGTAATAGTTTCTTTTCTTAAATAATGTCATGGTATAATAGCAATAACCCACTTCTGGGTGTGGGTAATGCTGTATTTACGGTTGGCTTTGTTTGGTCCCTCGGGCTTCGCCCTCGGGACCAAACCACGCCAACCGTGGGTAAATCCAGCATTACCCACACCCAGGCGTGGGTTATTGCTATACAATACTATTAAGACATGGAAACAACTAAAAAAAATAAAATGGCACGAAAATAGGAAGTGATAGTCTAGATGAGGTGTGCATAGAGAAAATGTAGGGAAAGAAAAAGCAGAGTGAGTGTAGAAAGAGACATAAGCCTGCTTTAAAGTAGCATTGTTGAACAAGTGTAATAGGGGACAGTGAAATAACACTGATGGAGTGTAATAGAGGGTAAAAAAGGGGGTGGAACTGGGAAAGTAGAGTGGGTTAATATGTTGGGGTGGGGGAAGAGATGACTAGATGAGTAACTGATGTACAGTCCAGTGAAATACTGGAATACATAGGGGCTAATAAGAGAGATGGGGTAAAACTGGGGGGAGAGGAGAAGGATATATTATCCTGGATTGGTACAGGAGCAGAACTAATTGTTGTAGTGTTCTTTTAGTAGTAGTAGTTTAAATTTTTAAGTGCTGGTGGTGTCTGTAATTGCTTGGGGTATGGAGTTCCGGATTTTAGATATTTTGTTTGATACCAGGGAGTATCCGTAGTAGCAGTTTGATGTGGTTACTTCTAGGAGGAGTTTGTTGGTTGTTCTTGGGGTTCTTTTGCTACAGTAAGAGTGAATAAGGTCCTTTAGAGCAGGGCAGTTGCTACGGTGGTGAAGAACATTGTATGTGAAAATTAATTGGGTAAAGGTTAGCAGTAGGTAGTTCAAGCCATTTTAGTTGGGGAAGTGAGGTGCATTGATGTGACCTGTAAGGGAGGCGAGTGACAAATTTTACTGTTTTGTTGTAGCAAGATTCCAGTTTGTTTTTCTAAGATTAGCGAATATAGGAGAGGACTTTAGAAGGGAGGAAAGTAAATTATATTGAATATAGATTTTCTGGTGGTGTTTGTAAGGAAAGGATTGACTCTATAGAGCAAGCCTAGCTTGATGTGTACCTTTTTGATAGTTGCAGCTAGGTGTTTATCAAATATAATGTTGTTTTCCATTGTAACACTGAAAAGTTTGGTGTGTTCAAGTTCTATTATAGTGTTAGTGGAGCAGATGGTGAAGGTTGAGTGGCGACTGAATTTTTTTGTTAGTGAAGAGCATGAGTTTCATTTTGTTAGGGTTAAGGATAAGTTGAAAGGGATTTTTCAGTGTTGAGAAAGGGTTTCTGGGTAGTTTGTAGGAGTTCTGGAAAACTGAGCTGAGCATACGAGAGAGGAGAGTGCATATTGGACTGTGCAGATTTGGTAGCAGAGTGGGGTTTGTTGGTGAAGATTGTGAAAAGTAATGATTAGAGTATTGACTCTTGTGGTATACCAACAGAGACAGGTAGTAGGGACGAAAGTTCATCTTACATTTTAGTGACAACTGTCGGTGAGATTACTTTGAAACAGTGTTGAAGGCTTTTGACAAATCAAGAAAGATGGGTGCAAGTTGTCCAGAATTTCTTATTTGGTTAATTCAGTTGGTAAAGCTGGTAAGTGCAGTGGTGGTGCTATACTTGGATCTAAAACCATGTTGGGATGCAGATAGGAGGTTATTTTTTATAAGAGAGTCGAGTAGTTGAGAGTGGATGCATTTTTTCAATAATTTTAGCTATGGGGAGAATAGCTGTTGGACGGCAGTTTGTGAATTCTGTGGAAGTGTCACCCTTGTGCAGAGGGATGATGTAAGAGACTTTTAATAGCTTTGGGATATACTGTTCTGTTGTACATTGGTTAATTAGGATGGATATGGGGTAAGAGATGGTATCTTCTGCTATTTTGAGAAATTCATTGGGGAGCTGATCAGCTGCAAATGATGATGGCTTTACTTTAGATAAGAGTTTCTTTATGGCATTGTTTTGGATTGGTTTTGTTAAAAAGGATTTGAGTTCATCTATTGTGTGTGGGTATAGATAGTGGGGAAACATTAGTTTTTACAAATGACAGGATAGAATTAAAGCGAGAGATGAATTGAGATGCAGTGTTTTTCTGTAACCTCAGTTGTGAATGGAGTTGGGCTTGTGCTATGCCCTGGTTTAAGCAAGTGGTTGATGGCTTTCCAAACTTTCAAGGAGTTATTGTGGTGTTTTTGTTGTATAGATGTGTGGTAAGTTTTTTTTTTAAAGGTGAATTTGGCAATATTTGAGAAGTAATGAACTCAGTCTGATGTCAGTCTTCATTCTTTCTTGATGAATGGGACTCTGTTAGATCCTCGGAACCGGCATGCCATTATAGAGCTCGCACCAGCCAAAAAACTCTCAAGCTAAGACTCTACCTACAATGCCTCTCTCTCCATTACCCCCCCAGATCTCATTTGCCACTCTAACACCCCCAGTGCCAGGAAGCTGTCAGGATATGGCAGTGGGTGATATCTTCCTACCACCTTCTAGTTGCAATGCATATCCCAGGAGCTCCAACGTGATAGTGGACAAACTGAGCAGATGCATTCTCCTGCCTCGAGTGGTCTCCCAATCCCAAAGTGACTATGGAAAATTTTCATCAATGGGGTCAGCCTTGCTGTCACCTCTTTGCTTCCCCAATGAACGACAAATACAGCAGCCATTTTGCCCTAATTTACACTTCTGCAACCATGACCATTTGGGCCTTAAACTGTCAGTTTCATATGTTAAAGTATCAACAACATATTATTGGATTGCTTAAACAGAAAATGATGTTGATTCCTGACTGTGCTGAAAATAAGGAATTACATGATTTAATGCATTCTGCTGAACAGGTTGGAAAACATACTTTGCAATGTGGGTTTGATTCTTTAGAGGCCTCTTACATGGCTACTGTCACTGGGCCTGTACTCAGAAAGCATGCTTGGCTTAAGGAGCAATCTTTGCCTGATCATGTTAAAGCTAAACTGCTGGATGCTCCCTTAAATCAGGACAGCCTGTTTGGCAACAAAGCTGAGGAAGTTCTTAAAAAGATGGAAGATAAAGATAAATCTAAACAAACTGTTAAAGATTTCTTACAAGTTCAGCCTCCAAGATTTAGTAGGCATTGGCCCTCTAAGAATTGGTCCTTTCCAGCTCCTTCCAGACCTTCTCAATCCAAACCCAGACACAGCAGAAACCCCAGGTTTCAGTCCCAGGGTACGCACAAGACTAAGCAGTGGGGGGCTTCTGCTTTCAAAGCTGGGAGTAGTAAGACTCCCCCCTATGGAAAACTGTCTCAATGACTTTTTAAAACTTCCAAGCACTTCTCAGCTGAATGCTCCTTTAGGGGGAAGATTGGTCTGCAGGCTAAAAACTGGGAACTCATAACCCAGGACAAATGGGTTTTAAATATTGTATCCCAAGGATACAGATTTCACTTCCACACATTACCAATGCCAAAGGGTTGGCCAGATCTATCCCCAAATCAGTGGGCAGAGGCTCAAAAGCAAATACTCTCTCTTTTGAACATAAAGGCTATTCAAACTGTACCAGAAGAGGAAAAAGGACAAGGTTTCTGCTCAAGACTTTTCCTGGTACCCAGAAGAGACAATTCATGGCATCCTATTCTGGACCTGTCATAGGTTCATAGGTTGGTACTAGGCTATCAGCCCTAGGGCCTATACAAGCCTAGCCATAACAATTCCCTGGCTATTTCTTCCCACACTATTTACCCCTGTCTAGCAGGGTGACTGACGTGATCCCCGGGGTGAATTTCCTTTCTCCCATCCAGTCATCAAGGTTCCTTTTGAAGAGGGCCAAAGAGGCACTCTCTGCTTGACATGTTATAGGCAATCTATTCCAGAGTCTGGGGAGTCTCTGGGTCAGGAACCTATCCCTCCAGCATGTTTTGTTTATTGTGATGACAAGGTTTAGATCCCTGGAGCATGTGGCTCTGAGGGATTGGGATTTCTTTAAATGTAGCATGTCCAACAGCTCTGGGTTTGACAAGGCCTTGTATGTTAAGCAGAGATCGCCTCTGAGTAGACGATATGCAACAGATTATAGCTGGAGTTTTTTAAGGTGGTCAGCGTAGGGCATCTGCTTTAGGCCCATGATTCTTTTAGTGAGGTATTTCTGTGGCCTTTCCAGCTGCTGCAGATGTCTTGAGAGGTACATACCAAATGAGGCGTTGTATTCTATAATGGGTCTAATGAGGGATGAGTACAGTGGGACAATGACCTCCTTTTTTCTGGATGAAAATCCCTTAGTGATGAGGTGTGCCACATAGAAGGATTTCCTGACTGTTGTGGCGATGTGGTTATCGAAGGTGAGACCACTGTCCGCCTGTGTCCCTAAGTCTCTTATCACACTTTCGGTGTTTAGTGTACTGCCACCTATATGGTAATTCATGGATACATGTTTTTTCCCAAAGGGGATAACTATACATTTCTTGGCATTGAGCTTGAGCCCATGGCTCTGGCACCAAGCATCTGTTTCTGTAAGGACCATTTGTAGAGTATCCACATCATTTGGGGATTCAATAATGGCTCCCAGTTTGCAGTCATCTACAAACTTTGTTAGCCAGAGTCCCTTAGTGTTGGCCTGTACTTCAGAGAAGTAGATGCCAAACGAGCGGTCCCAGGACTAAACCCTGAGGTACTCCACTTGTCACTTGTCTGGAGCTGGATTTGGAGTCGGCTACTTTTACAGTGTGGGTTCTATCAGTAAGCCAGTTAGCAACCCATTGGGTGATGTAGGGATTAATGCCCAGCTTAGTAAGTTTATCTATGATTCCAGAGTGGGGGATGGTGTCAATGGCCTTGGCAAGGTCTAGATAGGCTGTGTAGACCACCTTACCCTTGTCCATGGCTTTGGAGACTGATTTGAAGAAGTTAGTCAGGTTCAGGAGGCAAGATCGGCCCTTCACGAACCCAAACTGGGTGGGGTCTAGTGTTTGAAGGTTGCCAATGTCCTTGTTTATAAGTTCCATGATAATACATTCCATGGCCTTGCAGATAAGGCTCGTCAGACTGATGGGACGGTAGTTTCTGGGATCCAAGGTGGATCCCCCCTTGTGAAGTGGGATAACTGTAGCTCTGCGCCACTCAGTGGGCACGAAACCTGAGGTGAGGCTATGATTAAACATGACACTTAGGTGAGGTGCCAGTTCATATTGTAGTTCATGTAGTACACAGCCTGGGATGTCATCTGGTCCCATGGATGCTGTATTCTTAGCTTTGGAGAGTGCGTTTTTTACCTCTGTGGCCATTATTACCGGAATTTGGCAATCTTCCGGTATTCAGATGGGCCATTTAGGGGTGAGAGGGGGGTGAAGTTGGCACTGAATCGATCTGCCAGGATATTGGCAATATCCTTGGGATCAGTATATTTAATGCTATTCTGTTTTAGCTCAGAGCAGATCTGAGCATTGCCATTTAGGTTATTGACTTAGTTATAGAATGCCTTGTGATTGTCTTTGGAATCTTTGGCAATTTTATTTTCATAACTAGCTTTGGAGGATTTTATGAGGGATCTCAGTTTCTTACTGAGGCTGGTAAGGGAGTTTTTTGCATCCTGGGATTTTCCTCTTTTCTGCAACAGTTTCTTCCTTTTGTTGTAAAGTTTGTTTATGGCAGGGGACCACCAGATTGGCTTCCTTTTTTTGTATGAGAACATCTTGGTTCTATTTGGGATGGCACGATTCATGCTTGAGTGGATGTGCTCGTACAGTGCCTTAGTGTAGGATTCAGCAGTTGAACTTTCAGTTCCCGTCTGCATGGGTGTCATGAAGTTTGTCACTTCTGACTTGAGTAGCATGAAGTTGGCTTTGGAGAAGTTTTTTATGGAGGTTTCATTACTGGGGGTGGGGGTGGGATGTGGATGTTAAGGGTGATTAGCTTATGGTCAGACCTGACTAACGAGGGGGTGACCATGGGTGTGGAGCATCGATTTCCCATGTTGGTAATGACCAGGTCTAGGAAATTGGAGCCCCTGGTGGGACTATGGATTAGTTGATCCAGGGCATTGGAATTTATGAATTCCAAGAACCTTTGGGCAAAGGTGTTGGTACATGAGTAGTTTTCCCAGTTAATGGCAGGGTAGTTAAAATCACCCAGTATTAGGGTGTTTGGTTCTATCTTAATATAATAATATAATTAATGTCTACTCTAAGCACCTTTTTTGGTGATTCCAAAATTCAAGATGCTGACTCTTCACCAGTTGCCTCCTATGCTGGGAAAAGATGCCTGAATGGTAACACTCAATTTAAAGGAAGCATACCTGCACAACTCAATCAGGGAATCTTGCAGAAGATACCTATGCTTCAAAGCAGGCTACAATCACTACCAGTTCTCTGCACTGCCCTTTGGCTTATCCACTGTGCCCAGGGTATTCACAAAGTGCCTAGCCCCAGCCATTGCATTTTGCAGGCAAAGAAATATTCAAATATACCCATACCTGGATGATTGTTTAATTCAGGCAGAAAGCCAGGACATACTTATGAATCATCTGGCCTTCATACAAAGGGTGCTAACATGTCTGGGGTACACCATAAACTAAAAGAAATCACACCTGGTACCCTGTCAACAAATCATATTCCTGGGAGCAAGCTTGAATATGACTTCCCAGATGGCTTTCCTCACGCCAGAGAAACAAATTCATTTGACAACCTACTTCAAACAAATGGCCACAAAAACCCTACTATCTGCAAGGCAAATACTACAAGCCTTGGGGTTCATGGCCTCCTGCATTCTTCTAATTCCATATGCAAGATTGCATATGAGGAAACTACAATGGTATCTAAAAAGCCTATGGTGTCAACATTTTCAGGATCTAGAAGCAATGATTCCTATCATACCTTGCCTAAGCCTAGGGTTTCTTTGGTGGGCAGAGGCCTGCCACCAAAACAAGGGACTACCATTCACACCACCCCCTGCCACCCAAACGCTAACAACAGACGCATCAGATTATGCATGGGAGGGCTCACCTGGCAGGGAAGTGCATTCAGGGCAAATGGAACCCAAGTCAAATGCACTTGCATATCAATCAAAAAGAAATGTTAGCTGTACAGAATGCTCTGACAGCCTTCAAGGACCACATTCTTCCAGGACAATTAATGGTAAAGACAGACAACACCACTTTTATGTGGTACATAAACAAGCAGGGGGGGACACATTCTTACCCCTATGCAGACTAGCCATGGCATTGTGGAACATAGCCCTGAGCTACCAAGTGCATCTACTAGCTCAATTCCTGCCAGGAAAACTAAATTCACTGGCAGACAAACTAAGCAGAAACCTCATGGACCCACATGAGTGGAAGCTGGAACCAAGGATGTTCATCGTGTTTCACTGCTGCAGTCATTACACTTGGGTTATCCTGCCATCAGGCGGTCCTGCAGTTGGCCAGAGTTCTAAAGTCTTGGTCCGGCGTTGGTTGCTGTCGCTTCTTCCCTGACGTCAGTGCGCCAGGGGTATATAAGATGCAGCCGACGCCATTTTCTTCAGTCTTTCTTACCGCACGGTGCCCAAAGCAAAAGCAGTTCGCAAGTGTCTTTTGGCCGACTCCTGAGATTTTCAATTCGAATTTCAGAACCGAAGTCTTCAGTACCCCATTGGGGAAACTTTTTCTTGCCTCACACCAATGTTAGTAAAAGTTAATAATTGTATTTCTTGTGGGAAGCAAATACCTCATAAGGATTTTCATTTTTACTGTATTCCATGCCTAGGCCCAGACCACAACGTCACTAGTTGTCGGTTTTGTGCTAGATTTAACAAACGCACTATTAAACATCGGTTTAATTTTGCTCGCCATTACTTTGGCCAAAGGTTTAATTATACCATTCAGTCAGAACAACCGACGACTGGAATACACAAAAAACGCAAAGACAAGGATAAAGACAGGCATCCGAGGCCCAAAACTGATGATGAAGCCTCTTCTAGGCCAGTCGCCAGTTCGCCAGTTCTCATTGAGGTGCTTTCGCAGCCCCTGACACCCGCTACCTCAGAGCCACAGGCCGCTTCCGACTCCCACATGGAGATGTCCAGGCCTCTGGATACTCAAGGTGTTGGGCCTGCAGAAACTAACCCTTCAGATGGGTCTGGAGCCGCTGAGCAGGCATCGGCTTCTGAGGGTGTTTTCAGACCTTCACAGCTTACCATAAAAACTACAGCCAAGTCTAAAACTCCATTAAAGACAAAGAAGCAAGTACAGCATTCACCTGGACAGGCCTCCACACCTAAAAAAACAGATGCTCAAAATGGTCGAAGACTTAATTACTCTGATCAGGGATACCCATCCTCCTCCTTATAAAAGGCCTAGGCAGGATACAGACTATGATTCCTCTGACCAGGTTTCCATTTATTCTGATTCCTCTTCAGACCAGGGATACTCTTTACCCCCCTATGAGGACTCTGATGCTGAAGAATCAGTTCCTTCAGCCTCTCCTCCTTAGGATTATTCTTTTGGGGAAACTTTACATACCATGAGGGAGCATTTCCATTGGGAGGGCCAGGATTACTCAGAATCCAAGAAAAGGCTCAGAGACTTTCTTTTATTGCCTCAGCACAGGCCCCTTGCTATTCCGCCAGTGTTAGATATTGTGGATGATGTGTTCTCTAAATCCAGTTTAAATCCTGATTCTTTGTCCCCTGCTCCAGTCAAGCCAGACAGGTACTACAGAGTCCCTGAATCTCACAAATTTCTTTATAAAAACCCTGTTGCTGACCCAGAAACTATTTCCCAGGGTCCCAAAGGGGTAAAGACTTCCACGGCTAAAAATCCAGTTCCCTCTGACAGGGATTCTAGAGCATTAGACAGATGGGGGAAGAAAGTTTACACTTCTGCAACTCTAGCAGTGAGAGCTTTACATTGCCAGTTTTACATGATTAAATACCAACAATATTTAATGTCTCTGTTAAAACAGAAAATGATTACAAGTTGAAAACATCCTGACTATAAGGAAATGCAGGATTTATTCCATGCAGCTGAACAAGTGGGAAAACATACTCTGCAATGTGGTTTTGATTCATTAGAGGCTTCTTGTAGAGCAGCAGTTACAGGATCTGTGATTTGAAGGCATGCTTGGTTAAAAGAACAAGGTTTACCAGATCATGTTAAGGCAAAATTATTGGATGCTCCTTTACAGCAGGATATTTTATTTGGTGTTAATGCAGAAGAGGCATTAAAGAAAATGGAGGATAAGGCAAAATCTATGCAAACAGTGAAGGATTTCTTACAGGTACAGCCACCTCGATTTAGCAGAAATTGGCCTTCAAAGAATTGGTCCTTTCCAGTGTCAGACCACAAAGAGGCAGATACAGACACCCAAGAGGCAGATCTCAGCCCCAAGGCTCTTACAGACCACGACAGTGGGGTGCTTCAACCCCAAAAGGAGGTGAAGACAAGTCACAACCTTACAGGAAACAGTCCCAATGACTTCCCCCTTCGAATGCCAAGCAATTACCTTTTGGCAGCTCCCTTAGGGGGAAAACTAGCACTTTTTTCTCAAAATTGGCATATTATCACCCAAGACAAATGTATTCTGAATATTGTGTCTCAAGGTTACAGGTTCCACTTTCACACTCTACCAAGGCTAAAAGGAATGCCAGACCTGCCACAAAATCAATGGGCAGAGGCACAAAAACAAATTACAGCCCTCATGGACATGAGAGCTATTCAAAAAGTGCCACAACAGGAGCAAGGACAAGGTTTTTACTCAAGACTTTTCCTGGTCCCCAGAAAGGACAAAGCCTGGAGACCCATACTAGACCTTTCTACTCTAAATACTTACCTGGATGTTCCAAAATTCAAAATGTTGACACTACAGCAGTTTCTTCCCATGCTGAGCAAGAAGGCTTGGCTTGTTACTTTGGACCTCAAAGAGGCATACCTGCATGTCCCTATCAGACAAAATTGCAGAAGATACCTCAGATTCATAGCTGTTTTAATGCATTACCAATTCTCTGCACTGCCCTTTGGCTTATCTACTGTGCCCAGGGTCTTCACAAAGTGCCTGGCACCAGTAATTGCTTTTTGCAGACAAAAAGGAATTCAAATATATCCATACTTGGATGACTGCTTATTTCAAGCAGAGAGCAAAGACATTCTTCTACACCATCTGGCGTTTGTAAAAAGGTTGCTAATTTGCTTGGGGTACACAGTAAACGAAAAGAAGTCAAAACTAGTGCCCTCACAAGAGATAATATTCCTGGGTGCCAGCGTAAATACAATGGCCCAGATGGCTTATCTCACGCCAGACAAGCAAGGACAACTGACTCAGTACTTTCAACTGATGGCAACAAAAACCCAACTCCCTGCAAGAAAAATTCTGCAGGCCTTGGGATTCATGGCATCCTGCATACTACTAATTCCATATGCCAGACTGCATATGAGGAAATTACAATGGTACCTAAAAAGTGTTTGGACTCAACACTGTCACAGTTTGGAAGCAGTAATACCACTAATTCCCTGCCTACAACAGGAGTTTCGATGGTGGGCACAGGCATGTCACCTCAACAAGGGACAACCTTTCACTCTACCCACAGCCAGGCAGACACTAACAACAGATGCTTTGGATTATGCCTGGGGAGCACACATGGCAGGAAAATGTATTCAGGGCAAGTGGGCCGCAGACCAAATGCATCTTTACATCAATCAAAAAGAGATGTTAGCTGTACAAAATGCCCTAACAACTTTCAAGGACCTTCTGCATCCAGGACAACTTTTATTAAAGACAGACAACACCACAGTTATGCGGTACATAAACAAGCAAGGGGACACTCATTCTTATCCCCTATGCAGACAAGCCATGACCTTGTGGAACACAGGTCTAACCTATCAAGTTCATCTGCAAGCACAATTCCTGCCAGGAAAGAAAAATACTCTGGCAGACGACTTAAGCAGAAACATCATGGATCCTCACGAGTGGAAATTAAATCCACAAGTATTCAGCATGATAACACAAAAATGGGGGTGCCCAGACATAGATCTTTTTGCCTCCCCAATGAATTGCCACCTACAAAAATTCTGCACAAGAACTTATCACACACAAGCATGGAAAGTGGATGCTCTCTAGTTCAGCTGGAAAAGCCTAAAAGTTTATGCCTTCCCACCACTGCCTCTCCTTTCAAAGGTACTCCTAAAAGCCAGACAAGAAAAAACACAGATGATCCTGATTGCCCCAGACTGGCCACGCCAGCACTGGTACCCAATCTTAAAGAACTTAGCTCAAGGCCCACCATGGATTTTACCTCAAACTCCGCACCTTCTGACTCAACAAAACAATCAGATCCTGCACAGTCAGCTCAAAACCTTAAACCTGGCTGCATGGCAGATTCCTTAGTCAAGCAGACAACACCTCTCTCTAAAGCTGTTATAGATGTCATTTTGGAGGCCAGAAAAGTGGAAGAGAGTCTGTGCCTGGAACCAGGCTCAAAGCTTTGACCCTCTTGTCCCAAATATTCCTCAGATATTACAATACTTAACTGAGTTGCTGAACAAAGGACTATCCTTTTCATCCATTAAGATCCACGCCTCTGCCATCTCGGCTCATTACAACACAGACCCTCCTATTTTCTCTCATCCACTGCTAAAACAGTACCTCAGGGGGGCTAAAAACATAAGACTGCCCCGGAGAGCACCAACACCAACTTGGGACCTCGATTTTGTCTTGGAAAAACTAACTTTACCTCCTTTTGAGCCAGCCAATTCAGCAGAATTAAAATATGTATCATGGAAAACTGCTCTGCTGCTCTGCTTCTGGCAATAACCTCAGCATGAAGAATCTCGGAGTTACAGGCACTAATGGCAGTGGAGCCTTTCATCATTTTTCACCAAGACAGGGTTTCTTTAAGAACAAACCCTTCATTTATGCCTAAGGTGGTATCCAGTGTGGCTCTTAACCAAACTATTCACTTGCCAACTTTTTATCCAATTCCCCAGAATAAAGGGGACAGACTTCTGCATTCCTTGGACATACACAGACAGTTATGTTTCTACTTGGACAAAACAAAAGCTTTCAGAAAAAACTGAGTAATTGTTTGTAGCATATGCTGCAGGATCACAGGGAAAGGCTATTTCAAAGCAGACCATTTCAAAGTGGATAGGACACTGTATCTGTTTCTGCTACACACAGCATGGGAAACCTGTACCTAGTAACATTAGGCCACATTCCACCAGGGCAACAGCCACTTCAACTGCCTACCTTGGAGGAGTACCTACCAAAGATATCTTGGAAGCTGCAACTTGGAGTTCAGTGCTCACCTTTACCAAGCATTACCACTTGCCTCTTTATTCTAGATCCAGAGCTGGCTTTGCCACTTCAGTGCTGCAGGGCCTCATAGCCACCCCAAATCCTCTATAGAACCAGCCACCCTAACTCAGCTTTGGGATTCAACCCAAGTGTAATGACTTCTGCAGAGAAACATGATGAACATAGTACAGTTTGTACCTACCATAAATGTTGAAAGGTATAGATAAGTCCCAGCTAAGAAAGAAGGGATGGCGGGTGGGTAACCTGGACTGCAGCAGTGAATACAATCGAACATCTACATTTATGGTAGGTACAAACTGTACTCCCTTTGTGGTGTATTTGCTGGTAACTGAAGGTTTTGTTTTTACCTTTATTGTATGTTTTATTAGCAATATGTTTTGCCTACCTATTTGAGGGCTCCTGACATCTGGGGCAAGAAAAACTGAAGAAAATGGCGTCGGCTGCATCTTATATACCCCTGGCACACTGATGTCAGGGAAGAAGTGACAGCAACCGACGCCAGACCAAGACTTTGGAACTCTGGCCGACTGCGGAACCGCCTGATGGCAAGATAACCCAAGTGTAATGACTGCAGCAGTGAATACACTCGAACATCTACATTTATGGTAGGTACAAAACTGTACTATTTTCAACATGTTGACAAGCAAATGGGGGAGCCCAGCTATAGGCCTGTTTGCCTCCCCCCCAAAACTATCAAGTGGACAAATTTTGCACAAGGACTCCCCATAAACAAGCTTGGAAATTGGATGCTCTGTCTTTCAGCTGGAAAAACCTATCAGTTTATGCCTTTCCTCCTCTGCCTCTGCTCTCCAAAGTAATACTAAAGATCAAACAAGACAAACCAAAGACGATTTTGATTGCACCAGACTGGCCACACCAACACTGGTACCCCCTCTTGCGCAGTGTGTTACTGTTGGCCCCAAGGCACCTGCCTCAGACTCCTACCCTATTGTCTTAGCAGGAAAACCAGATTCTGCACCCTCAGCTTCATACACTAAACCTAGCAGCCTGGCTAATTACCTAATCTCTCCTTTACCATCCCTCAGTAAACCAGTGATGGATATCATTTTAGAGGCAAGGAGGCCTAGTACTAGAAAATCTTATGCTGAAAAATGGAAAAGATTCTGTGCCTGGAACCAATCTCAAGGGATGAGCACAGTAGTGCCCAATTTACCTCAGATTTTACAATACTTAACTGAGATGTTTCACAAGGGCCTGTCTTTCTCCTCCATCAAAATTCACGCTTCAGCCATTTCAGTTCATTATAACACAGAACCCCCCTCTTCCCTCATCCACTGCTTAAGCAGTTCCTCAGAGGGGCCACAAATCTACGACCACCCAGGAGAGCCCCAACTCCAGCCTGGGACCTTAACTTTGTATTGGAAAAGCTCAGCCTTCCTCCTTTCAAGCCAGCTGCCACTGTGGATTTAAAATTCCTCTCTTGGAAAACAGCTTTCCTTTTAGCAATCACTTCAGCAAGAAGGGTATCTGAATTACAGGCCCTCATGGCAGTGGAGCCTTTCATCATCTTTCATGCGGATAGGATGTCCCTCAGGACCAATCCCTCCTTCATGCCCCAAGGTGGTATCCAGTGTGGCCCTTAATCAGTCCATTCATTTGCCAGCCTTCTTTCCTAACCCACAGAACAAAGGGGAATGGATACTGCACTCGTTAGAAGTGTACAGACAACTTAGATTCTACTTGAACAGGACTAAACCTCAAATCCCACAGGGGATCAGGCCCCACTCAACCTGGGCTGCATCTACCTTTACAGCCTTTCTCAGAGGCTTCCCTACCAGAGACATCCTAGAAGTTGCTACCTGGAGTTCAGTGCATACTTCCACCAAGCATTACCATCTGCCAATTTTCTCTAAATCCAGAGGTGGCTTTGCCACTGCAGTCTTGTAGGGCCTTATAGCTGGTCCTAATGCTATCTAAATTCCTCCTCCTATCCTTAGCTTTGGGAATCTACCTAAATGTTATGACTGCAACAGTGAAACATGAAGAACATAATACAGTTGTGTACACTTACCATAAATGTAGATGTTTGAATGTATTCACTGTTGCAGTCCTGGTTACCCTCCCTCCAGCCCCCTTTCTTCTTTTGGCTATACCTCTACTCCTTAATTATGCTCAAAAGCTTTTTGGTGTATTTGCCTTTTTGTTGGAGGTATAACCTTGTATATTTATAGATTTAATTGCTTCCCATTAGGGGGCACCTGATATCTGGGGCAGGAAAAACTGATGTAATGGCATCGGCTGCATGTTTTATACCCCTGACGACTTGACGTCATGGAAGAAGAGACAGCAACCGATGCAGGACCCAAGATTTTGTTAATCTGGCTGAATGAGGGCTACTGCAAGCAGATAACCCAAATGTGATGACTGCAACAGTGAATACACTCGAACATCTACATTTATGGTAAGTGTACACAACTTTACTTTTCTGCTTCCACCATTAAAGTTCAATTAGTGGCCATTTCCAATTTCCACAATGGCTATGATGATCATTCTTTAATTTCCCATTGTTTATGCCAAGTTTTTCTTAAAGGTGCTTTGCGTCTAAAGCCCCCATTCAAGGGTCCTATAGCTCCATGGGATTTGACTCTCTTTTTTTACAGTCTTTAGTACTCCCTCCCTTTGAACCAGCAGCAACTTGCAATCTCAAATTTCTGTCATAGAAAACTCTTTATAGTGGCCATTACTTCTGCCAGGAGAGTTTCTCAAATTGAAGCATTGTGTGAAACATCCTTATCTGATTTTTCATGAGGATAGGGTTTCATTGAGAACAAACTCTTCCTTTCTTCCTAAGGTGGTCTTAGAATCAATTAATCAGACTATTGATTTGCCCATTTTCGTCCCCAACTTCTACAATAAAGGCGAATATTGCTTGCATTTACTAGATGTTCACAGACAATTACATTTCTGACTTGACAGGACCAAAAAGTCTAGAAAATCAGACCAGTTATTTGTTCCTTTTCAGGTTTAACACTGGGGAAAACCTGTCTCAAATGTTACCTTATCAAAATGACACAGAGATTATGTCACTTTCATTTACAATCATAACCACAAGTTATCTGCACCTGTAAAAGCCCATTCCACCAGATCTATAGTCTCATCAGCTGTTTAACATGCTAGAGCGTCCATGGATGAAATATGTGTAGCTGTGTAACATGGGCTACTCCATATATCTTTATCACTCATTTCAAATTGGATATGGTCTCCAGGAGAAGAGCATCCTTTGGCTGTATGGTTCTCAAGAATATCCTTTCATAAGACCACCCGGGACCTAAAGTAGCTGGGGACGCTGTCCCATTTGTCAAGAATAAATGAAGATTGACAACATCAGATAAAGAAGTTACGCTCTTACCATAATGTTCCATCTGTGTTGTAGATCTTCATTCATTCTTGACATCCCACCCTCTTCCCCCTCCTACAGCTTTTCTGGAAGACTGGACACTTGTTCTGGGAACCTATAGGTTTCACCTTAGACATGGCTTCTACCTTGTATATCTGTTATTCCATGATACCTTTGCTGCAAACATGATCTGAGTTAATGGAGGGAGGGACATTGTGGGTTGAGTCTTAGCTTGAGAGCTTTTTGGCTGGCGTGAGCTGTATAATGGCCGAGCTGGTTCCGACGATTAGAACAGTGTCCCATTCATCAAGAATAAATGAAGATCGACAACACAGATGGAACTTTATGGTAAGAACATAACTTCTTTTTTAGTCTCTCAGTATTGGTCCAGGTTTTGTCTCTTAGTTTAAGAAGTTTTATGGTGTCATTGGTGTACCAAGTTATAAGTTTACATTTGTTGCAGATTTTTCTAAGGGGACGAGGCTATTTAGGATTTTGATGAATGTTTTGTTGAAATGTACAGCTGAGTTTAAGGGAGGTGTTTTAGTGGGGACCAGTCACAGTTTTACAGGAGGGTATTAAAGACTTCCTGCAAAAACGTTTTTCTGCTACAAATGTATTTGTAGACAATGTTTGGGGAGCTAGTGCGTTGCCTATATAAGTAAGTGGGTAGGTGATCACTTGGGTTGCCAGGGAGATGCATTGAGGGCAAAGGAAGGGTTTGTTATATATTGTACTGTGTTCGTCCACCCTAGTGGGGGATTAAATCAGTTGGGAGAAATCATGTACGTTTACAAAACTGGATAGATTGTTGGAGGAGCAGGTTGTCTAGTGGAGGTTATTCTCCCATTATAATGGCTTTCTGAGTGTATGTAGATGAATGCCAGTTTAAAAGATCTTCATTAGTGGTCAGGTTGTTACCTGTGGGTATGTAAATTGCTAGAATGTGTTTATTATGGGTGATTTCAAGACGGCAGATTAAAATTCTCACAATTTTTGGGGTTTGGTGGGTTACTAACCAACTGTTTGTAATTTGAGGTTTACTTTGTAAATTTTATATATATATATATATATATATATATATATATATATATATATATATATATATATATACCAATGTTGCCACCTTTTTTGTGGGTCCTATCTAACCTCAGAATGCTGTATCCAGGGATTAAGATCTCAGTGTCATCTGTGCGGTTTTAGCCAGGTTTCTGTTAGTATTGCAAATTTTGTATTGAAGAGTTGCACGAAGTTCTGGAATTTTGTTTAGTATACTTCTCATGCTCATGTTTAAGATCAGGATATCTGAGTTTTTGTGAGGGTGGTGTGTGATGTTTGTAGTGACTGAGGTATAATAGGAGTGGGGTAGTTGTGGAAATCGAGGGCCTGGATTGGGATGGATGTCCCCACTTTTTCATGTGGACTAAATTGAGTAGTAATAGGTTGTGTAAGTCTGATGTATTCTAGTAGTTTTGTGTAATTGACTTCGTATTTTATTTGAATATATTTGTGAGGGAATAGTTCAGTATTGCTGAGGTTGAAAAGGTATGTTGCAATAATGGTTGTAGGATTAAAGGGGGGGGCTATGAGTGGGTGGGTAGGTAGGAGAGTGGATGGTGAGGATATGTTGGTTGTAATAGGTTGTGTAGATGTATGTGGTAGTGAGCAAGATACAGACGTGTTGCAGTAACATTGTGGGAAAGTTGGTGTAGGTTTAGCACTTAACGCATTACATCCAAGTGACACCTCTAGGTGGATGTGCAGTTAACTCCTACTGACACCTCTAGGCGTAAAATATTGCTTGTTCATATTTGCATCAGTAATTCCAAAACCTTGCTATGTACAAAGTTTTAAAAGATTTCATCTTAAAGCTTGCACAGTGGCAAATTCAACTACATTATTATTTGATCTCGGTCTAGTGCAAGTGGAGATATTAACTCTTTTCATGATATTAATTTATATAGATATAATTTTCAAATGTTTCTAAATATCTCAACAACCAAATAACACAGACAGAACCTCTTAGCCCCATACAAAAGCTGTAAGCTAGATGAATAAAATGCTGCTGACAATATTTGTGTAACTTGAGTGGTTGCTGAGATATTGTAAGCTGTTTACAAAATATTACAAACGTAATAGTTACTTTGTTTGCCGTGAATTATAAAATTCAGTTTAAGACCTAGAGCCTAAAGAATTCTGCCACTATAAAAAATAGTTTGTGCTGGTTTGCCATTTATACTTCTTTCATAACCCCTATGTTTCCAGAGATATTGCATTTGTTTGAAATGTGAAGACACAATTTGAGACTGTAAAAGGCTTAGGCTTTGCCCACTGGAAGTTACAGTGCAAACTTCTTGAGCTCCATTGGAGTGAATTAGTTAACTAGGTGAAAAGAGATGGAAACTGGGCTGATGTGGTTGTGATTAGTAAGGGAGGGGTTTTACTATTAAGTGATTTGTTAATTGACAGTTAATGGACTGGCTGCAGTGATTGGAGGCTTGGGGAGGTAGGTGTGTTCTGAGGGTAGGTATACATTTAACGATAATGTGGGTGGGTGGGAATGCAAGTAAGGTAGGGGAGTATAGTGAGGGCGAACAGAGCAGCCTGGTCCTGGTCTGATATCTAGCTACAAATACAATCAGGTAAGTTTGAAGATGGAAAGTACTGCAGGGAGAGGATTAGAAGAAATAATGAATGGCTGATTTGCATTGTTTGATGAAGGCTGAGAAAATAGTAAGCAGGGAGAAAAAGTAGGCTGGGGTGGAAGAAAAAATTGTAAACAGAAGAGGAGAAGGTCTAAATTATTTGATTATGGAGATTGAAATAGTAATAAAGGACTACAATTTCTAGGAGTCCCTAAAGACCACCCTGCGACCAAGGAGGTTAAGTTATGAGCTTAAAAGTAAAAAGAGAAACGGGGATGGGCTAGAGTAGGGAGTTCTAATGTATGAGGGGGCATTAGGTTTGAACATATCACAAGAATAGGATACAAACTACTGAGTTTACATACATTAATATTAAGAAAATTAGCCTTGATATGAGGTTAGGACTTCAGCGACAGATGGGTGTTTTTCCATTTGCACTTGGTTTTTCACAAGAACTCTGTAAAATCGGCTGGTTAGAGAGAGAGGAGGGGGTCAAAGAGGGGTGTATTGCCTGATTAAAAAAAAAAAGGGAGAAAGGAAGAGGTTAACCAGGTGAAAACTAAAGTTCTGTAAATGCTATCACAGGAGGGCAAGATAGTTTGAGTATTTAAGAATGTATACCAGTGGATGTAAAAGGGTAGGAGATAAGAAATAGGTAGTGAAGGTAGGGGATAGAGTGGTAGTAAGTAGGGGGGACTATAAGAGATAGCGAGAGGAGATAAGGTGTGAGCACTCTGAGGACAAAAAAAAAGTAGAGAGGAAGTAGATTAGAGAAGCAGAACAGTCTCAGTTCAAACAGGTTACAAGTGAGCATAGAAACAGATGCACCATGTTGGCGTTGAGGTCAAGCAGTTTTTTAAAGGCAGCCTTCATATCGAGCCTTCCAGGAAGCCTATTCCACCTTCCTGGGACCTCAGTATTGTACTTGAAAAATTGACCTTGGCTCATTTTGAGCCTGCTTTTTCAACTTCCTGCAACATTTTACTTGGAAGACTGTTCTTTTGGCCCTTACTTCACCTGATACACTTGTAATAGGTGACTCTATCGTCAGGCACACTGATGTCCCGCTCACCAGGCTGAACAAGGAGAAGGTCACGGTGAGCTGCCTGTCAGACGCTAGGATCCGCCACATAACACAAGCACTCAGGTCACTTCAAGGCAAGTACAAATAGGACTTAGTCATTGTCCATGCTGGTGTGAATGACCTAAGACGTACCTCCCTGGACTACATGAAAAGAGACATAGAGGAGCTCTCTGAGCATGTAGCCCAGGCCAGTATGACCCTGACCTTGAGTAGCATGTTACCCTCACCAAGAATGATGCCACAATATGAAGACAAGATGATCAATTTCAACAATTGGCTTAAGTATTGGTGTCATTCAAAGGGGATCCAATGTCTGTCAGCCTGGGATGACATGCTCGACAAGCCATGATGCTTCGCTAGGGACGGCTTGCACCTGTCACCCCTGGGCTTTCGGATATTGGCAAAGGCTCTTGCTACCCCCATACAACCTTTTTTAGGCAAGGCTCAAAAGACAAACCCACCTCCATAGGTATCACAAGGGATAAGAAACTAAGAGTAATGCTACTCAATGCCAGAAGTCTAAACCTCAAGATGCATGCACTCGAAACTTTTAGTTATGTACTCACCATAACTTCAGATGTTTGGGATCCATCTCGCCTACATTCTGACTGATGGGTTCGGAGCCGATCCCTCGGCTCCGACTCGGCACGCTTATGCCAAAGAGCGAAGTCTCTTATTGGCTGAGCTTACTATATCCCAGGATGCACCACTACCAGTCCCCCAGATCTAGTTTGTCCGCATACATGCACACATGCACGCTCTGATTATATAACATCGTCAGATGAACAAGATAAAAACAGTAGAACTCAAACCGTTCAATCTCTTCTGATCTCCAAGGCAGGGGAAGGAGGGTGGGTATTAGGAATGTAGGCGAGATGGATCCCAAACATCTGAAGTTATGGTGAGTACATAACTAAAAGATGTTATGTGATCCTATCTCGCCTACATTCTGACTGATGGGACAGCGTCCTAGCACCTGAATCCTGGGTGGCTCACTGGAAAACACTCCTGAGTACCGTGGAACCAAATGATGCTCGTCCTTTAGATGCCACATCCAATTTATAGTGGGAAATGAAAGTGTGCGGATTGGACCAAGTAGCCATAGCACAAATCTCCGATATAGCGAGCTTGGAATGAAAAGCTATAGAAGTAGCCATAGCTCTGGTAGAGTGAGCTTTGATAGATGTTGTAAGTTGCTTATTCGAAGAAGAATAAACCTGAGTTATGCAATCTCTAATCCATTTGGAGATAGTAGCTTTTGTGATGGTTTTACCCAATTTATTGTCTGAGAAGGACACAAACAACTGGTCTGACTTACGAAGTTGCTGATTCCTGTCTAAATAGAAGCGCAATTGCCTGTGAACATCCAATTTATGGAGAGTGTATTCTGCTTCATTGGAGAATTTTGGGAAGAAAACTGGTAGCTCTAGAGACTGTTGGAGACAGAGATTAGAACAGACCTTAGGGACAAAGGATGGATTAGGCCTAAGTGATACTCTATCCTTGTGGAAAATCAACTGCGGTGGTTTAATAGACAGGGCTTGAAGCTCTGAAACTCTTCTTGCAGAAGTAATTGCAACTAAGAAGGCAGTTTTCCAAGACAGATATTTTAACTCACATGTAGCAGCCGGTTCGAAAGGGGAAGATGTCAATGCACGAAGCACTAAATCTAGATCCCACGGAGTGGCAGGATGAAAAACTGGGGGTCTTAACAGACCCGCACCTTTAATGAAAGTTTTGCATAGTCTGCTGCTCATCAATGGAGGATCCATGGACTCGTGAAATTTAGAGATAGCCGCTAGTTGGACTTTAATAGTAGAGACAGAAGATCCTTGATTAAACAGGGATGTTAAGAATTTCAAAACCTCTGGGATAGGAGCAGTGATAGGGTCTAAGCCCTGAGTTGAGCCCAGATAGCAAACCTCTTCCACTTACTGAGGTACAATTTCTTAGTGGTGGGTTTGTGGGCCGAAGATAAAATATGAATAACTTCCGGGTCTAATGTGTGACTTCTGACTAAAGTCGGAAGTGGAGGAACCAAGCTGTCAACTTCAAGGAGTGAAGGGACTGGTGCTGTTGTCCCGACTGATGAATTAACAGGTCCGAATTAGGTCTAAAGTCCACGGATCGTCCACCGCATGTTTCTTCAGGTAAGGAAACCATACCTGACGAGGCCAGTATGGGGCAATCAGTATCATTGCGGACCCCAATTGAGAAGCTTTTGAATGACTTTGGAGAGAAGTGGAATCGGAGGAAAGGCATAAAGTAGCCCTGTTGGCCAAGGTTGTGCTAGAGCATCCATAGCTGGTACTCCCTGATGTGGAGTCAAGGAGAAGAACCTTTTGCACTTGGTGTTTAGTGGAGTTGCAAATAGGTCGCAGCACGGTGTCCCCCATCTCCGGAAAACCTGATCTGCTACTGTTTTGTTTAAGGACCACTCGTGAGGAGAGAGAATTGTCCTGCTTAATCTGTCTGCCAGTATATTCGATTTCCCGGGAATCTGGGTCGGTACCAAGAACGGCTGGTAGCTACCGCCCATTCCCACACCCTCATGGCCTCTCTGCAAAGGGGGTAAGATCTGGTCCCTCCTTGCTTGTTTAGGTACCAGACCACCGACATGTTGTCTGTGTGGATGGCGATTATGCCCTGAGGGAGAAACCTGTGTAAGGCCTGTAGGGATAGAAGTACCGCCCTCATCTCCAATACATTGATGTGGAGAAGAGTTTCGTCTGGAAGCCAGGATCCCTGAACTAACCTGCCCAGACAATGCCCCCCCCCACCCTGTCTGGGAGGCATCTGTCGTCATGGTGACCACTGGAGAGGGAATAACAAAAGGACTTCCTTGATTTAGATTGGATGTCTGAAGCCACCAGCGAAGGTCCCGTTTGCATGTTTCTGTAATCATAATGGGATGATTGAGGGGAAGGTCCTGAAAGGACCATTGAGTTGACAATAGCCACTGAAGAATCCTCATGTGCAATCTTGCCAGAGGAACTAAAAGAACCGTGGCAGACATTGAACCTAAAACTTGTAGAACCATCCTGGCTGGGGCTTTGGATCTTGAAATCAGAGCTTGAACTTGGCCCTGTAAAGTTTGGATCCTTTCGGCAGGAAGAAAAACGCACATCAATTTTGAGTCTATCTCTGCTCCTATGAACCTTATGCGCTGAGAGGGCAGCAAGACAGACTTTGACCAATTGAATGTAATCCCCAGGGTAGCACCCAGGGAGATGGTGGCTTTGAGGTTGTCCATTAGTAGATGCCTGGTGGTGGCAGTCAGGAGCCAGTCGTCCAGATAGGGAAACACTTGGAATCCAAGACTTCTCAGGTGAGCCGTCACTACTGCCAAACACTTGGTGAACACCCTGGGGCTGTGGTGAGACCAAAGGGCAGAGCACAAAATTGGTAATGACTGACTCCCAGGCTGAAGCGCAGATACCTCCTGGACGCCTGATGTATTGGTATGTGATAATAGGCGTCCTTGAGGTCTATGGAGCACATCCAAACATCCTTCTCCAACAATGGGAGAATGGATTGTAACGTGACCATTCGAATTTGGATTTCGTGACGGATTGGTTCAGTCTGCTGAGATCCAATATTGGTCTCAGGTCCCCTGTCTTTTTTGGCACTAAAAAGAACCTGGAGTAATTTCCGGATCCGATCTGGTCTGTGGGGACCGGTTGGATGACTCCTTTTTCTAGCAGCTTTAAAGCTTCTGCGGCTGCAATTTCCCTTTGACTGGGTGGTGGGTCCGGGATTTTTTTGGACGGTGGGGGTGAGTATGTGAATGGGATGGTGTAACCTCCAGCAATGATCCGAAGCACCCATCTGTCCTGAGTGATTGACTCCCAGGCTTTTAGGTGCTTGGCAAAACGACACCCGACTGGCTCCGAAGCAGCACAGCCGGGCAATCCCTCATGATGTGTGGGAGGCTGAAGAGCCACGAAAGGACTCGCGGTCTCCAGAATTGCGGGGCCCTCTGCCGCCTCTGGGACCGCGTCTCCCAGAAAAATTTCCCCGTCCTCTGCCTCTGGAAGGGGAATCTTCCTGCTGTTGGGGGAAAAACTTATGTGATTTACGGAACCACATCTTCCCCCCTCCTTTAGCCTTGGGATAAGGCCGGAAGGGAGTGGAATAACGGGCACCTACGGCAGATAAAGTTTTTCCCTCTTGCTCACAGCGGGTAAGGGTGTCTTTAACCTTAGGTCCAAACAAAGAGGACCCATCAAAGGGAGCGTCGGCGAAGGAAGACTTGAAGGCCTCCAGAACTGACACAAGCGGAGCCAGGCTTGTCTCCGTGAGCCACGCCTGTGCCTGCCGCTCTACCCGCCCCTTGCCGCATAGGAAATGAGCCTCATGGACGAGTTAGAAATTGACGTAAGGATAGCCAACTGAGAGCTAACCGACTGGGCTAGCTGCTCAGGTGGGTTACCCGAGAGGGAATCTGACAGCTCCTTGACCAGATCCCTCTGAAGCCTGGTAAAATGTGCCAAATAATTCAGAGACCTTAAAGTAAAGGCCGCTGAAGTCAGGGTGCGCTTCCCGTACCTGTCCATGCTCCTAGACTCCTTATTAGGAGGATGGACGGACGTTGAAGCCTCTGCCACGTTCTGTTGTGTAGCAGATGCCACCACCATGGCATCTACAGCCACGCCTTTAGTGAGGAACTCCTTCTCGGGTGGGGCAGACAAAAATTTATTAGGACGAGCAGGGACTGGTTCCACGGTATCTGGATGTTCCCACGCCCTTCGACAAACCAAATCCAGAAGCTCGTCGAAGGGCGGAGACACCCAGGAGGCGGAGGGCTGATCCCCATAGGCCCTGAGGAGCACGGACTCAACCGCAGAGGGGTTTGGATATCCAGCCGCCTCGTTGTTTGAGGATCTCTAAGATGTCTGCAAATGAGACATCATCCGAGGACGACTTCGGGACCCCTCTGCATCATCAAGATCAGTGTCCGATGTAATAGACTCGGGGAGTCCACGTGCTTCCTCTTGCACGATCTCTTCCTTGGGGTTCCTCCGAAGACAACTCGAAGAACCCTCAGGAAGAGGGAACCCCAATGGGGGTAACCTCAGGCCCAGGGGCTCCGCTGCCTATGGACAGGGAACTGCCAAAGACCCAGTCTCCACGCCCAGGAAGGTGCCGGTAAAGCCGGAGAGATGGCCGCAGAATACTTGTCCAAGGTACTCCTCATAGCTCGGACAGCCTGATCTCCAGAATCCTGGGAGTGTCCGGTCCCCGGAGCCATGATAGCCGACGGAAGTCCCGCAGCCAAGCACCGAGAGGGAGGCTCGGAACTGAAAGCATAGGTCCCAAACATCACCCGGGTCCAGCCGAAGAAGTCCGTGTACCAAACTCGGACCCGAAGGCCGGGTTGGAGTAAGGGTCGGAGCCGACCCTAAGATCTCCACCGGCTCCAACAGCACCTGCTCCGGTGGAGCCGAAGCGGTCGGAGGAGGAATAGCAATGGGATGGGCCTGGGCTATCGGCTCCGAAGCCAACTGGGTCGGAGCCGAAACAAATTTTTGGAAGACTGGGGACTGGAACAGTCTTTGGAGCACCCTGTCTATATCTGAATCCGACATCCTCGAAGACCGAGAGGATACTGAACGGGTTCGAGATGGCCTCTCCAATGGCCCCAAAGGGCTAGGGGACCGGCTCCGAGGTGACCCGATGACTATCGGCGCCGAAGGAATACCCACACTAGATTCCATCGGTGCCGAGGTGGACTTTGGCGCCGAGGAGGAAGTGTCTGAGCGGGCAACCCTTGTCGGCTCCGAGACCAGTGGAGCCGACGAAGGTGACCCGCCTCTCGATGCCCCAGCCATCGGCTCCGAAACCAGAGGAGTCGAGATTGGTGGCATCGAGGCAGACCGTTCCGCCCTCGGCTCCGAAGTCCTTGGAGCCGAAGGAGAAGCCTGCCTATGTCTTTTGGCGGTCGGATCCAACGGACTGGTCGGAGCCGACGCCCTTTTCTTTTTAGCCGGAGAAGGAGAGGATGCCAAGGCTTCTTCAAAGGAAGGTTTTATTAACCCTTTAAGAATCAGTTTATTTTTCCTCTCCTGGAGGACCCTTGAGGAAAAGCGTGACACACACTGCATGACTCCTGTAAGTGTTTTGCACCCAAACAATACACACAGAGCGGTGATCGTCTGTGATAGACATTTTGAAATTGCATTTGGTGCATTTTTTAAAGCCCGAAGGCCTAGGATTTTGAGACATTATGGCAAAAAAATCAGTAACCTTGACAGAAAAATACACTTACTTTCTGTTTACTGACACTACCTACTAATAGGTTTACAGTTATCGCTTAGGTAAAGAAAGCGTCACAAAATATTAAGGGTACTTTGAAACCCTGTAAGGTTTTAAGAGGGTTGAATGACCGGGAAGGCCCTAAGATGAAGGAGGCCTAAACCAAACTCAACCCAATCACACAACAAAGTCTTTTCACAAACTCCAAACACACACAAAAGTGAAGAATAGCCGTTAAAACAGCTTTTTATGACAAGAACAGCAAAATTCTGACAGAAAAAAGTTAGTAAATTTACTACTCAGCTCAGCCAGCTCGAGACCACGTCTTCGCAGATTAGCGGCAAACGAGATCTGGGGGACTGGTAGTGGTGCATCCTGGGATATAGTAAGCTCAGCCAATAAGAGACTTCGCTCTTTGGCATAAGCGTGCCGAGTCGGAGCCGAGGGATCAGCTCCGAACCCATCAGTCAGAATGTAGGCGAGATAGGATCACATAACATCTCTCCTTAGCATGGCGAACATCAATATCTGTGCAGTAACATAAACCTGGTTCAAGGCTCCCGAGAGCACCCCAGCACTACCAGATTATACCTCATACCATGCTTTTCGGCCCCAAAACTTGGACTGAACCACAAAAGGAGGGGGAGTATCATTATTCGTCAAAGATACCCACACCTCCAGGTTGGTGGCACAGCACAAAGCATCAGAGACTATCCATGTGCAACTAACAGTGGGTAAAACTGCCTTCCAGTTTATAGCCTGCTACAGACCACCGTCCCAAACCCAGGAACCCCACTCGGCCTTCCTGAGAACACTGGAAAATATGAAGGTCTCTCCAAACACCATTATATTGGGCGACTTTAACTACCCAAACATAGACTGGGAGCATTACTCTAGCTCCAACACCCTAGCCCAAAGGTTCCTAGAATTTATAAACTCAAATGCTATGGAACAACTTGTTACCACTCCCACAAGAGGGAAAACATACTGGACCTGATCATCACCAACATGGGGACTCTATGCTCCAGACCAGAAGTGTATCCCTCACTGGTAAGATCAGACCATAAACTAATCTCACTGGATATTCACATCCCGACCCCACCCCCTGCCCAGAAAGCCACAGTGAAAAACTTCTCTAAAGCAAATTTCACACTCCTCAAAACCGAGGTGGAATCCTTCAAAGCCCCCAGGCCTGTGGAAAATATGGCCCAGACCGCAGAATCCTTTATAAACGCATTCTATGAACACCTTCAGGAATGCATGGATCATGCAATCCCAAATAAAACCAAGACCCAATCCTCCAAAGGCAGACGTCCTGTCCGGTGAACCCCAGCCATAAACAAACTATACAATAGAAGGAGGAAGCTACTACATGATAGAGCAAAATCCCAAAAAGGGAAGGCATCTCTGATCAGTATTAGCAAAAAACTACTGGCACTCATAAAATCGTCTAAGGCCAGCTTTGTGAGAAAAGTTGCACAGGACACTAAGGATAATCACAAGGCTTTCTTTAGTTATGTTAAGAACCTGGGTGGGAATTCCCAGATATGCTCAGAATTAGTCCAAAATGACAAAAAATACACCAAACCCACAGACATTGCCAACATCCTAGCTGACAGGTTCAGCACAAACTCCCCCCCCCCCCTCCCCACCAAAAGGGCAAATATCTATCCCAGCAGAGTGCTGCCCCCCTGACATCTCAGATGCTCAGGTAAGAGCCGCCCTCTCCAAAGCAAAAAAAACAGCATAAATGGGACCAGACGGTGTCCCAGGCTGTGTCCTACATGAACTCCAAGAAGAGCTAAACCCAAACATAAAATAAGAAGTTATGTCTTACCATAACATTCCATGTTAGTTGTCTTCTTCTCACCTTCTTTCTTGCTGGATGGGTTCGGAGCCGATCCTTGGCTCCGACTCGGCCTATACTATAGCTCGAGAGCTATTTTTACCGGCTTGAGGCAGCCCTATATCCCACAATACCATGCGCTAACTCCCCAGATCTCGTTTGGAAGCTAAGACATAGTATAAAAAGTAATATTATAATAATAATATTATAATCCTCTTTTACGAGTACAGTTTACCTGCTAGTAACACTAAGGATACCATGAAAGACGCAACATATTGTATCTCCAGAAATGGAAGGACTCAGAACCTCGAGTCTATCCAGGCTAGGGGGCAGGAGGAGGGGCCGAAGAAAGAAGGGAGAAGAAGACAACTAACATGGAACGTTATGGTAAGACATAACTTCTTAATGTTAAGTTGTCATTCTCGCCTTCATTCTTGCTGGATGGGACAGCGTGCCTAGCATCTTAGTCCTGGGTGGCTCAATGGAACAGACTCCTGAGTACAGTGGAACCAAAATCAGCTCTATTTCTGGAGGCTAGATCAAGCTTGTAATGGGCAATAAAGGTATGTTTGGATGCCCATGTAGCTGCTGCACAAATGGCATCTAGTGGTAACCTTGCTTGAAAAGCCATTGAAGTTGATAGTGCCCTGGTTGAATGAGCTTTAGGCCTAGAGGGTAGTTGCCTGTGTCTGAACTCATAGATCAAGGTAATAATAGATGTCAGCCATCTGGAAAGAGTAACTTTCGATAATGGAAGCCCTTTCTTGCCTGCAGCATAAGAGAGGAAGAGCTGGTCTGATTTTCTGAATTGTTTTGTCCTGTCTAGGTAATACCGTAATTGGCGATGAACATCTAATGAATGTAATTTTTATTCAGCCCTGTTGATATAGTCTGGGAAAAAGACGGGCAAATCAATGGAGTGGTTTAGATTTGCTTCCGATAACACTTTTGGTAGAAAGGAAGGGTTTGTTCTGAGAGTTACCCTATCTTTATGAAAAACCAAATAGGGAGGACGGGCAGACAAGGCTTGAAGTTCCGATACCCTTCTGGGAGATGTTATAGCTACTAAAAACAGCGTTTTCCAAGAAAGAAGTTTGAGGGAGCAAGAAGCTGCCGGTTCAAAAGGGGGTAGAATTAGTGAAGTTAGAACTAAATTCAAATCCCATTGTGGGGGTGGATCTTTAACTGGAGGTCTGAGTAACAAAATGCCCTTGAGAAAGGCTTTACAGAGTTTGTGGGACATAATATTTGCTTCTGAGAGTCCAACATGAAAATTAGCAATGGCCGCTAATTGTACCCTGATAGTGGCCGATGATGACCCCGAATGAAAAAGCTTCGCCAGAAAGTCTAGAACCTCATGAATGGGTGCATGGAAAGGATCTAAGGATCTAGTTTGTGCCCAGTGTGAAAAACGCTTCCATTTACTCGCATAAGTCTTCCTAGTATTGGACTTATGGGAAGCCAGAATGATATCACGAACAGGAGGAGAAATAAGGGGAAGCCTGGCTATGGCTGGAAGTGGACCAACCAAGCTGTGAGGTTGATGGAATGTAGAGACTGATGCAGCTTGCCCGTGAGGTGGGTCAACAGATCCGGAAGGGGTTCCAGATGCCAAGGCTGTTCCAGTAGGTATTTGTGCAGGAACGGGAACCAAACTTGTCGAGGCCAAAACGGGGCAATGAGGATCATTTTGGATCTCAATGCAGTTGCTTTCTGAATTAGTTGCGGGATCAATGGAAAGGGAGGAAAGGCATAAAGAAGACCCCGGGGCCAAACGTGAACAAGAGCGTCTCTGAGGGTCTGGCCTGGTAGAGGGAAAAGTGTGAAGAAGTCGAGGCACTTGCTGTTTTGTGGAGTTGCGAAAAGGTCACAGCAAGGTTGGCCCCACTTCCGAAAAATTCCGTCTACTACCGCTTGATTTAGAGACCACTCATGAGGCATGAGGATAGTTCTGCTCAATCTGTCTGCTATGACGTTGGACTTCCCGGGGATGTGCGTTGCTATCAGAAACCATTGAGATGAAATCGCCCATTGCCAAAGTCTGAGTGCTTCTCGACAGAGGGGGTAGGACTTTGTTCCGCCCTGCTTGTTTATGTACCACACCACAGACATATTGTCCGTTTGAATTGCTATAGTCCCCGTGGGAAGAGAGCTCTGAAGGGCCTGCAACGTCAAAAGCACCGCCCTCATCTCCAGGACATTTATGTGCAGGTGGCATTCTGACTGTTGCCAAGTGCCCTGGACCATCCTGCCCTGATAATGCCCCCCCCACCCGATCAGGGAGGCATCCGTTGTGACAGTGGCAACTGGAGGGGGGAGAACAAAGGGTCTGCCCTGAAAAAGCTGAGGGGAAACCATCCACCAGGAGAGATGTTTCTTGCAAGATGGTGTTATTGAAATGTTGTGGGTCATTGGCAGCTGCTGAAAGGACCACTGAGAAAACAGCATCCACTGAAGGAGTCTCATGTGGAAACGGGCTAATGGAAGTAGAAGAATCGCCACCGCCATGAGGCCCAACACTTTCAATACTAGCTTGACTTGGACTCTGCTGGGCTGAAACAGGAGCTGAACATTCCGCCTTAGGTCTGTCACTCTCTGAGGTGGTAATGTTGCAGACATTTCTGTGGTGTTTAATACGGCGCCTATAAAGTTTATACATTGACAAGGCAACAAGGAGGACTTTGCAAAATTTATAGAAATACCCAGGCTGTTGCAAAGATGGATAGTATAATCCCTGGCCATTATGAGATCCTGTTTGGTGGTAGCGGAAATGAGCCAGTCGTCTAAGTATGGAAACACCTGGAATCCTTTTTGTCTCAGGTGAGCCGTGGCCACTGCCAAACATTTGGTGAACACCCGGGGGGCTGTGGTGAGACCAAAGGGCAGGGTCCTGAAAATGACTGACTCCCAGCCGGAAGCGGAGAAACCTCCTGGAGCGCCTGTGTATTTTTATGTGGTAGTACGCGTCCTGGAGGTCTAACGAGCACATCCAGTTGTCTCTGCCCAAAAAGGGTAGAATGGACTGCAATGTTACCATCCGAAATTTTGTCTTTAATACATAGTTGTTTAACCTGCTGAGGTCCAAAATGGGTCTCCAATCTCCTGTCTTTTTTGGTACCAAAAAGAATCTGGAGTAGATTCCGGATCCTAGCTGATCTGCTGGGACTGCCTGGATGACTCTTTTGTTTAACAGCTTTTTTATTTCTAGCTGAGCCTGACCCCTCTACGTGGGTGGTACGTCTGGTAGGGGTTTTGGCGGTTGTACCGGAGGGAAAGTGAGAGGAATTTTGTAACCCTCGGATATGATCTTCTGTACCCATGTGTCTTGAGTGATGGATTGCCAGGCTTCTGGGTACAGAGATAATCTTCCCCCGACTGCCTCTGAAGGCGGACAGTCGGGCAGCTTCTCAGGGATGCTGAAAGGGTTAGTCAGGGAAAGATTCCCTGGAACCCTGGTTTTGTGGACCCCCTCTGCCCCTGGGGTGGCGTCTGTTATTATTCCCCCTCTGCCTCTAGGGGGAAATTCACCACGTGCGGCAGGCGTGACTCCCTGTGGTTTGTGGAACCACATCTTTCCACCCCTCTGTCCTTTAGGATAAGGTCTAGAAGACGTGGAAAAACGGACTCCCACAGCAGAGAGAGTCTTACCATCTTGCTCGCATCTGGTGAGGGTATTCTTCACCTGAGGCCCGAACAATTCCGAACCGTCAAAGGGGGTGTTGGTGAAGGACGCCTTGAAGGGGTCAGCAAAGTTACAGAGTCGCATCCAAGCATGGCGTCTCAATGCAACGCCTGTGCCAGCGGCCCTACTCGCTCCATCGGCTGCATAAGAGATTAGCCGCATGGAGGAGTTAACAATGGAGTTCAGGGTAGCCAGCTGAGAGTTTATTTTATCCTTAAACCCCGCAGCAGAAGGATCCTGTACCGTTTCACCCAGCTCTGTGAGCAAGTCTCTTTGAAGGCGGGTGAAATGACAAATAGTTCAGCGATCGCATAGAAAATGTCGCTGAAGCAAAGGTCCGCTTGCCGTACCTGTCCATGGTCCTGGACTCTTTGTTAGGAGGATGAACAGGTACAGAAGGATCAGCTAATTCCTTCTTAGTGGCTGCTGCTACCACCATAGCATCAACTGAAACACCTTTGGTGAGAAAGGATTTGTCATCTGGTGCAGAAATAAATTCAGAAGGCCTCCTAGGGGTAGGTTCCAATGAATCAGGAGCTGCCCACGCCTTTCTAGCCACTACCTCCATTAGTGGGTCAAAAGGGGGAGACACCCAGGAGGTGGAAGGGCGAGATCCAAAGGCGTCAAGGTAAACCGACTCGTCCTCGGAAGGTTTGAGAGTGGACCAATTTCTCCTCTGTCTTAGGATCTCCAGGATGTCTGAAAAGGAGACATCCTCAGAGGGGGATCTGGGGGAACCCTCCGACTCATCCAAGTCGGTGTCCGACGTGACAGACTCGGGGGAGTCTATGTGCTTCCTCTTGCACTTTATTTTCCTAGGGGGTTCCCCTGAAACTTCAGGGGAACCCTCGGAAGAGGAGGAGACACCCAAAGTGGGTACCTTACGCTTTGGATCTCTGCTCTCGGGTATAGGAGGGTGGCCAGAGCCCGTAACAGGCACTACAGAGGGAGGAGCCGCAGAACTTAACCTTGGAGTGGACACTGGGTCCAGCACACTCCTCATCACCTCAAAGGCTCCCCTATCAGACACCAAAGGTAGCCCCGGCTCCAAAGAGGCCAGAACCACCCCCGGAACCGACAGAGAAGGCTCTGAGAATGATGTCGGGGCCGAACTAACCAGAGCCGAAGCTCCAAGAGAGAGAGCGGGGTCGGACAAGGGTCCGATGCCACTCGCCCCCTCGGAGCCAACAATGGAGGCCCGGCGCCCAGACCTCTCCATGGACAGAACCAATAAAGAGGTCGGAGCCGACGACACCGGAGCTGAAGGAGGGGGTATCGGCTCCGATGTGGGCAAGGTCACGGTTCTGACGAACTCCGGCTCCGAACTCAAGAGATGAGTCGGAGGAGGAATGGATAACTATATCGAAGGAGCCACAGTCTGGTGAGATGGGCTCTGAAGCATTTGGGCCAGCTCCTGAGACTTTATGAGTCTACTGACCACCCTCTCAATGTCGTGATTGGAGAGCCTGGAAGACCTCGATGAATGAGTCCTATGACTCTGCTCCGATAGAAGGGGAGACCTTGGAGCTGATCTGACAGACTCTAAAGAAGGGGACCTAGAGCACTTGCGCGCTGGGGTCGGTTCCGATGATGGTTTCGAAGCGGAACCCACTTTGCTCGCCTCGGAGCCAGCCGGAACCGAGGTCGGAGCCGTCTCGACAACACCTGCCCTCGGCTCAGAAGCTGGAGCCGAGGGTTTGGCGGTTTTTGATGACTTCCCCGAGCCAGACTTGGATGGGGAGTCATCAGGCTTTAACAAGCCCCTTAGAAAAAGCTTGTTACGCCTTTCCTGCAGGACTCTTGAACTAAATCCGTGACAAACGGAACAAGAGTCCTGCAGGTGTAAAGGCCCCAAGCAATAGACACAAGAAGTGTGACTATCTGTCAGAGACATTTTCTGACAGCACGAGTCACACTTCTTGAATCCCGAGACCTTAACGTTTTTGGACATTGCCCTAAGATAGTCACTCAATCAGCACACACACTCACTCACTTATACACAAGGGGGAGATGAGGGGGCTGATTAAAACAACAACACACACACACAGAGGTGAGTAAACAGAAAAACTAAACCCTGTAGGCCTGATTATAAAAGTTAACTACAGGGGTGGGTAGGGCTTACGAAACAAACACTATTAAGTATAATATCGATAGGGAACAAAAGTAGGGAAAATAACCTAATAACTACCTCAAAAAATTAGGAACTTGTTGAAAAAATCCTTTACTGACCTGAGCCAGTAAAAAAAGGCAACCTCGCAGCGAAGCGGCAAACGAGATCTTGGGAGTTAGCGCATGGTATTGTGGGATATAGGGCTGCCTCGAGCCGGTAAAAATAGCTCTCAAGCTATAGTATAGGCCGAGTCAGAGCCAAGGATCGGCTCCGAACCCATCCAGCAAGAATGAAGGCGAGAATGACAACTTAACATCTACTGTTCAATCTCAGCCTTACTACAGGATATGTACCCAAAGAGTGGCGTACAGCAGCAGTGGTCCCTCTCCACAAAGGTGGTGCCTCAACGGATCCTGGAAACTATTGCCCCATAAGCCTGACTAGCTTGGTCTGCAAAGCTATGGAAAGGATCATCATGGACCTCATAAATAAAGATATTGGGGACCTACAGACACTGGATCCTACCCAGTTCGGTTTTGTTAAGGGCAGATCCTGCCTCTTAAACCTGGTCGATTTCTTTGAAACAGTCACCAAGGCCATTGACAAGGGGAAGGTGATCCACACAGCCTACCTGGACCTCACAAAAGCCTTCGATACAATACCCTACTCGGGCATTATAGATAAGCTCACCAGCTTAAATATAAACCCCTATATCACTAGATGGGTTGCAAACTGGCTCAAGGACAGAACCCACATGGTTAGAATTGCTGGAGCCATGTCAGACTCCAATCCAGTTACAAGTGGCATCCCACAAGGCTCAGTCCTGGGACCTCTCTTGTTCGGTATATATTTCTCAGAGGTACAGGCCAACACAGAAGGACTGTGGCTGACCAAGTTCGCAGATGACTGCAAACTGGGCGCCATAATTGACTCTCCAGCCGACACAAGCATCCTCCAAAAGGGCCTCAGAGAAACAGACAACTGGTGCCAGAGCCATGGCCTCAAGCTAAATGCCAAAAAGTGTCTAGTCATCCCCTTTGGCAAAAACAAAGTGCCCACAAATGACCACATAGGTGGTAATCCATTAAGTACAGAAGAAGTAATTAGGGACCTGGGGACTCAAGTTGATAGCAGTCTCTCATTTGACAACCACGTGGCCAAAGTGGTTAGAAAAACATTTTATATAGCCCACCTAATCATGAAGGGATTCACATCTAGATCAGGGGAGGTCATCGTGCCTCTTTACACATCCCTCATCAGGCCCATAATTGAGTACAATGCCCCTTTTGGGATGTACCTTACCAGACACCTGCAGCAACTGGAAAGACCCCAAAAGTACCTCACCAAGAGGATCAAAGGGCTCAAACAGATGCCATATGCTGCCCGGTTAAAGAAACTCCAGCTCTACTCAGTGGCATACTGCCTGCTCAGAGGCGATCTGTGCCTGACATATAAAGCCATGTCCAACCCGAATTAATGGACATGCTGCACCTCAGAAAATCCAAATCCCATCGAGCTACGCTCGAGAGACTTGAACCTCAGCACTGAAATAAATAGGACATGCTGGAGGGACAGATTCATAATCCAGAGGCTCCCTTCACTCTGGAATAAAATCCCAGTCCAGGTTAGGCAGAGTCCCTCATTGACTCTCTTCAAGAGGAATCTTGATGAGTGGATGGGAGATCGTAGGTTTACCCCGGGTATCACTTCTGTGTCACTGTTAGACAGAGGCACAGTATACTAACCTCGAAAAAGGGCATAGAAAAATTAATTTAAAATGGGTGGCGAAAGCCAAACACACTCTGGCTAGGCTTATAAATGCCCTAGGGCAGATAGCCTAGTATGAACCTATGAACCTATGAAGGGTGTCTGAATTTGAGGATGTCATGGTTATTCTTCCTTTCTTAGTTTTCCACAGAGACAGGTTGTCTCTCGTACTAATCCTCTTATGTTCAAGATGGTCAGTAAGTCATCTCTTTGTTCATATTTCTTTTTTTCTTCTTCACAGTCTGCCATTGTGAAGGTTCTTCACACCTGGGATTTGCATAGACAGCTCAGATCTCAGATTTTATTAAAACTAAAGTTATTCATAAATCTGAGCAGTTTTTTGATCTGCTGTCAATCTTCATTTTATCTTTGACAGATGGGTTTGGTTTTGATATTGGAACTGACTCAGCTGTTACTACAGCTTGAGCCAGCCAAAAACTGATTTACCTCTCTCTACCCACAGTCACTCTCTCACAATTACCTCAGATCTCATATTTTCCTTTCCCGTACATGATAGTGTACTTTAACTATCATTGTTGATAGGTTTTCCCCTTCACTTTCTTTCTTCTCTTTTTCTTTTCCTTAAGCTTTTCTATGTGAGTCAACATGTGAATGACTTACTTTCTTCAAGCCACAATTTTTTTTGACATGGCTGAGAAGAGAAAGGCCCCTTCCAGCTTTAAAAAAAATGCCAGATGTGCGGCCACAAGATTCCAGCATCTGATCTACATTCCCTTTGCGTCTATTGCTTGGGCCCTGTTCATAGGATCATAGGAGGTTACTAGGCTAATGACCCTAGGGCCCTTACAAGCCTAGTCAATTTTTACCCTTATTTCCACAATCAGAACCTATCACAGATGGAACCCCTGGGGTGAACTTATGGTTACCCATCCAGTCATCCAGATTGCGTTTGAATTTGAAGAGGGCCAATGAGGTGCTCAGCTTGACATGAAGTGGGAGTCTGTTCCAAAGTTGTGCTAACCTCTGGATGACAAATCTGTCCCTCCAGCAGGTTCTATTAATGTCACATACCAATTTAAGACCAGTAGAGTGAGTAACCAGTGTACCATTTGACTTACGGATATGCGGCATTTCCAGTAAAGTAGGGTCAAAGATTGCCTCATATGCAAGGCAGAGGTCACCTCTGAGCAGTCTGTATGAAACAGAATAAAGTAACAGTGATTTCAGATGAGCCTCACAGGACAGATGCTGGAGACCTTGAACTTTCCTTGTGAGGAACCTTTGTAGTCTCTCCAGTTGCTGTATGTGCTTGGAAGGGTGCATACCAAAAGGGGCATTGTACTCAGTTATGGGCCTGATAGAAGAGTACTGGGAGGTTATAACTTTTTTTTTGAGATGAACAATATAGAATGCCTTTCTTACCACTGTGGAGACATGCTGATCAAAGGTTAAGTTGCTGTCAACCTGTTTGCCCAGGTCTCTCACCACTGAGTGCATACTTACGGTGTTACTGATGTGGTAGTTAGCAGGAACATCACTCTTAACTAAAACCGATGATACATTTTTTTGCACCGAGTTTAAGGCCATGACTTTGGCACCAGTCATTTGTTTAAGACCCTCTTGTAGGGTGTTGACATCATTTGGAGATTGTGACTGCTCCCAGTTTACAGTCATCAGCAATTTTTGTCAGCCACAGACCTTTAGTTTTAGCTTACACTTTGCAGAAATAGGTTTCAAATAGTAGAGGTCCCAGGACTGACCCCTGTAGAACACCACTAGTTACAGGTCTGCTGTTGAAGGTGGATTCCACTATTTTGACTATATGGGTTTTATCAGTGAGCCAGTTAGCGATGCATCTTATGATGTATGGGTTGATACCTAGCTGAGTGAGTTTGTCAATTATGCCTGAGTGGGGGATAGTGTCAAAAGCCTTTGCATAAGTCTAGGCAGACTGTATGCACAGATTTCCCATCATCAAGGGCCTTGGTGACTGTCTCGAAGTCCACCAGGTGTATCAGGCATGATCTCCCTTTGACAAATCCAAATTGAGTAGGGTCAGATGTTTGGAGGTTACCAATGTCTTTGTTGATAAAGTCCATGATGATTCTCTCCATGGCCTTGCAGATAAGGCTAGTAGGTCTGTAGTGCCCAGGGTCAGTGCACCACCTTTGTGCAAGGGGATAACAGTGGCCTTTTTCCATTCAGCTGGGATGAAGCCAGTGCTTAGAATATGATTGAAAAGAGTGCCTAATGGCATTGCTAATTCTTGTTTGAGCCCATGTAGGATGCAGCCTGGGATTTTATCAGGTCCCATGGATGCTGTGTTTTTGACCTTAGGACATTTGCAACCTGGTCTTTAGAGATACAGGGTAGAAGACAGGTGGTAGGAATGTCTTGGGATAATTGTGGCGACGAGAGAGGAGTGAAGTTTTCACAGAACCTAACAGGTTAGCAATGTACACAGGCTGTGTGTATGTGGCATCATTAACTACCAAGTATGGCACAAATCTGAGCCAGTCCTTTTAGGTTACAGATGTAATTAAAGAATGCCTTATGGTTGTCCTTAGTTGAGGAAGTTAATTTGGATTCATATTTAGCTCTGGAGGACTTCAAAAGGAGTCTTATTTGCTTAAGCTGAGAAGGGAGTGTTTTCAGTTTGGGGCTTGCTCCCTCTTACTCATAGTCAACAATTTATTCCTCTTATTGTAAAGCCTGTTAATGGCAGTTGTCCACCAGATAGGTTTGAGGAGCTTGTTTTGATCCCATCAGGTATGGCCACATTAGTGCAGTTGTTCAGGTGTTTGTATAAAGCATCTGTGTAGAACTCTGCCAGTTCCATCTGAGGAAGGAGGTGCAGTGAAGCTATTTATACCATCCTGTAAGAAGTTATAATCTGCTTCGGAGAAGTTTTTTAGTTTAATGTGTGTTCTACATGGGGAGGGTTGCAGGTGTGATAGCAACTTCTAGTGAGACTGGTTTGTGGTCATATCTCACCAGGGAAGACCTCACAATGGGGGTGCTGCAATGTTGCTGAAGCTTCTGCTAAGTCAGCTGCATCTGTCTCAGTCCTGAGAAGATATTCTTGGCTAAGGTCACAGTCCCGACCTGATGATATCGGGGAAAAACTCTTGGATATGCCTCTTAATAACTCTGTCCTGTTTGGGACAAAGGTGGCTGAGTTATTCAAAACTCGACAACAAAAGGGAGAAAGGAGTTACAAGACCTTAAACATCTATTTATTTCTCATATCCCCATGTTCCATGGGCACTACCCATCAAAAACACCCTACATCAGGAAGCATTCTGCCCCCACCCCTCCTTCCAGGGACAGAAAAACTGCAAGGAACCAAGCTACTCCTTCCAGGCCTGTCCAGACTCCTACAGCTCATGAGCTTCAATTTAAAGGCAGGGCAGGTACCTGTCATTCCTGGACCCGCCCCCACTCCATTGCCCTATCCAAAAGGCTGTTTCACTGACTCCCTGTTTGGGAAAACATCACCACAGACAGGTGGGTATTATCCGTTATAGAAAATGGTTATTTTATGTTCTGGAACACCACTCCATCCTTGAAGGGCATTCCACATCCCCCCAAGAACAGCTCCCATTATTTCAGCCCGTTATAGACAGCTTTATTGCCCCGGGAACAATTCAACCTGTCCCTCCAGTCCCTAGGAAAGATGGCCCCTGGTGACCAATCGTAGATCTTTCCCACCTCAATCTCTTCATGCAAGTGCCCACCTTTTGAATGCCCACTCTGCAAAACCTTTTCAATTTTATTTTTACCTCAGGGGGTTTTGGCCACCTTGGACATCAAGGATGCCTACCTACACATCCCAATAAGGTGCAGTTACAGGAAGTACCTGTGGTTTTCTGTGTCCTCCTCACATTTTAAATTCTTGGCCTTGCCCTTCAAGTTTTCTACTGCCTGGCACCAGTAGTAGCCTTCTGCAGGACCCAAGGAATTCAAATGTTCCCTTACCTAGACCTCCTCATTCAGGCAGACTTCAGAGAATCCCTGCAACTCCATCTTTAAACCCTAAATTCACTCCTGCAAGCACTGGGTTTCAAGATAAATTACCCCAAGTTCAACCTGACCCCCCCTCTCAGGACATAGTATTCCTGGGGTGCAGGATAAGGACAGCTGTAATGAGGGCTTTTCTACAGCTTCAAAAGGTGGAAGGCTTGCGGGGTTTCAGGGGGTTTTGGCCACCTTGGACATCCAGGATGCCTACCTACACATCCCAACAGGGTTTCACTGTCCTTCAGGCCAGACTTGACTGCCAGGCAGTACCTCAGACTGCTGGGTCACATGGCAGCAACCATTCCCATGTTGCCACTGGTGAGGCTCCACATGAGAAAGCTACAATGGTACATAAGGTCTATATGATCACAGCATTCTCATCCTCTAGAATACAAAATCCCCTTCTTGCCTTGCCTCAAGAAAGAGATTCAATAGTTGAATCAAGTAAACTGCAACCCAGGTCTACCCCTACAAGCTCCCTTGCCAGTACAGGAGATGTAAATGGATGTCTCTGATTTGGGGTGGGGAGCAGCCATGGGTTCCCTAAGGGTCCAGGGCACATTACCAGTCTCTATCAGACAGGAACATATCAATATCAAGAGACATGGAGCAATTCTTTTGGCCCTATAGGCCTTCCAACACGCGCTGCAGCAAGGGTCACTAAAATTGTTCACAGAAAACACTACAGTTCTGTGGTATGTTAACAAGCAGGGGGGAACAAAATTTTACTTACTAGGCTGACTAGCTGTCCAAGTGTGGGAGTTTGCCACCAAACAGGGAGTCATGCTACAGGTAGTGTACATCCCTTCAGAACAAAATACTCAGGCAGACACCTTAAGCAGGTCTATGTCATAGTCCAATGAATGGATGCTCCACAGGGATGTGTGGGGTACACCTCAGATGGATCTGTTTGCCTCTCCTATGAACAGACAAATTCCATTGTTTAGCACCAGGCTGCCCAGTCTTCTGGTGAGGGCAATGGGTGCCTTCTCAATCTCTTGGAAGGGGTGTTTCTGTATGCATTCCCCCCTTCCCACTACTTCAGGATGTCCTACTGAAAATTCAGCAGGCCAAACCAGATCTTGTTAATGACCTCCCATTTGGCCAAGACAGCACTGGTTCCCCCCTCCTCCTGCATTTAGCCAGAGGAACTCACAAGTTACTTCACAGAGTGGACCTTCTCACACAGGATAAGGGATCTCTAATACATCCCCTCTTACAATCTCTGAACCTCACTCTGTGGGTGATAGAATTCTGATCCCTTACAAACATCTCTACAATGAGGACAGGCTGACAGTCCTGTAGGAGTCCAGGAAACCTAATACTAGGAGATCTTGTACAGCTAAATGGAAAAGATTGTCTGTATTGTCTACAAAGACAGCTGGACCCTTTCCAGGCAGATGTCCTTTTGGTACTTTCATACCTGTGTGAACTCTTGTAAACAGGGTTGGCGTACTCTGTTAAAACCCACATGGTTGATATTTCAGCTTGTCTGCCTCTGGATACTCCTTTGTCTTCCAGATTACCTGCAAGGTTATTCCTAAAGGGAGTGCTGCACCTCAGGGCCTCCAGGAATGCCCCGGGACCTGAATTATGTTTTGGAGAAACTCATGGTGACCCTCTTTGAACCACCATCTAAGGCTTCTCTGAAACACTGCACTTGGAAAACAGTACTCCTAGTGGCCTTATCGTCTGCTAGAAGAGTGTCTGAGTTGCAGGCTGTCATGGCCATTCCAACTTTCGTCATCTTCCACAAAGACAGGGTAACCCTTAGAACCAACCCTTCCTTTATACCCATGGTGGTCAATGAGCTATCCTTAAACCAAGTTATCCACTTTTTTACCTTTTTTTCCCCACCCTCAGGGTGACAGTGAGAGAATCTTACATTCCATTGATGTGCACAGAGAGCTTAGTCTTTACCTAGACAAGACCAAATCTATCAGAAAATCTGACCAATTGTTTATCTCCTTTCACTCCAGAGCCCTGGGGAAAGCAGTGACAAAACAGACAGTTTCAGTCTGGATTTCTAGAGGAATTTCCTTCTGCTATGCACACCATGGGAAATCCTTAGGGTCCAAAGTTAAACCACAGTCCACTAGGACTATTGCTTTGTCTGGAGCTTTTTCTTAAAGGACTGGATACTGTCACCATTTTGGAGGCAGCTACATGGACATCTGTCCACACCTTTACCAAGCATTACAAATTGGACCAAATTTCCAGATCCAGGGCTGGATTTGCCAAGGCAATCCTCCATGGATTTGTAGAGAATTGCTCCAAGCCACCACCCTCTTCTTCCCAGTGAGCTTTGGCACTCACCAAAGAGTTGGAATACTGCAACATGAGAATAGAAGGATGTAGAATAGTTGTGTAAAATCTCACCATAACCATAGATGTCCTCCTCTTCCATGTTGCAGTATTCTTTCCCTCCTTTCTTCCCCTCCTTTTTCCCCTTAAATGATCCCTTCTTGGATGGCACTGGACTTGCATAGTTTTCCTGGGACTGGGGTCCAACTGGGTTGCTTATTTCTGAGGTCTGATGCATGCAGACTTCACTTTTATGGCCTATGTCCCCTCTACCAACATTAGATGTTCCACGCACCTAGCAGTGACTACAAGCTTTTGTGTACTGGCCGGACGATTGGGTAGCAAGAGTGGGAAACCCAAGAGTTGGAATAATGCAACATGGAAGAGAAAGGACATCTGTAGTTATGGTAAGATTTTATACAACTATTCTTTCTTAATATACTTGTATCTCTGATGTGTTTGTGTGGTCTAGGAGCAGAGGGTTGTTGGTGAACATGGAGCAGTTACTACACTGTCTCAGGCTGCCCATGTCAACCAAGCTGGCTGGCGAAACTGTGGGACATTGTACATCCGTAGTATTGGGTAAAATTATATGGTCAGGAAGATAGGTTGCACTTAGGAATGGCTAGTGGGGGTGTGAGGTGTGTTGGAACCTCTGAGGCTAGGCTTAGTGTTCTACCTGACAGTAGAGCTGAGCCTTGAAAGCCCTGTGGAGGACCACAAGAAAAGTGCTAAGGGAAAATCTAACAAGCAAAATGTTTACTACTATAACCACCAATGGTAACTACCGCTAAGTGATAGTGCACGCTGGTGCACAAGAATCGTAGACACGTGACTTATAAAAAGCAAGAAATAACACTTTTAACTCAAACTAGCAAATAAGGATGCACTCTCTGAACTCTAGTCCAATCACCCTCCATTAGAGGGGACCCAGACAGCACTCTCCTCTCACAAGGATGGTTTGAATTTGATGCTCAGAGGTTAAAAAACAGACCCAGAAACAGCAAGCCTGGAACTGGACTAGGCTACAGCTGAACTAATACAATTTACAGTAAAATCTAGCCAAAAAGAGTTCCAACAATTCAAATGGACAGTAGAATGCAAATGCTAATTAAGAGTGCAATATAAGAGGAGAAACAGGCACTTATAGTTTGTTGGAAGCAATGGATGCCTCAGATCTTTCAGTATCTTAGTGAAGAGCTGGTTTTAGTGCTAAAGTGATATAAGGCAAATCTAGATTCTGTAAGACTGAATCTAGCCTATGCTAAGTGCAGAGGTATTTGAAATTTAAAGTGCTTAAAATCACAGTCAAGACAATTAAAAAAAAAAAGTATAAAGCAGCAATTCGGTAGAACAATGTTCTTAATGTAATCAGGCTACTAACAAGCAGTAATAAGACGTGATATAAATGGAACTGAAAACTTTTAAGAACAGCAGCAAAAGCAAAATAAAGTATTAAAGTAGGAAAATACACAGTATAAGTACAGAAAAATACAGTAAAAGCAGCTGGATAGAGTGTAAATTTTTATGGTCAAGTAGAAAGTGAGGAAACAGTAGATAATTCAAGGTTAAGAGCTAAGTCAATGGTCCTTCCCAAATAGTTGCACTGTATTCAATAGAAAGAGCTGATGCGATGGGAATGGGAATAGTGTCCAATAACAGATTTATAATAAGAGGTGGGCAAAGCAAAAGCCACCAAGTTATAAGAACACAACAATAGGGAGGGAGGGAAAATCAAATGGAGCCAGCCAGAGTTAATTGTTCACAAGTAAGCCAGAAACTAGTTTAACACACAAACTTTGCAACACTAAGCAAATAATTAAATATCACTGAAACAGTTATAGCAAGTGCAAAAATATACTTGTATCAGCTTTGTATGTCACATGGTGTTAGAAATATTCCAAGCCAGGCAACAAGGAAAGGAACTCTTGAATATTGAGCAAGAAGACAGCAGTATATGTCATGAGTTCAGTCATCGAGCCCTTGTTGAAAGACGAAATAAGCTTATTGTGAAAGACCTGATTCCCTCAGCCTTTAGTGAAGCCTTATCTTCTGCAGACAAAGCCAAAGCTGACATTTCCTCCCCTTCATCAGTGGACAAAGGAAAAGAGGGGAGTCTCTTGGTTCTGACTTTTCCGTCTTTTCCGAGACCTAAGAAATTGAAATTTTCCATTCCGAAATTATCTTCAGAAATGGAGGCCTTTGGCTATAAAATACTGATGCCAACAACTGTTCAGCACCAACTTCTGTCTCAAACCCTTCGACATCGAAAGCCCTGGTGCAGGACAAAATTTCTGTTTCAGCTATGACAAAAATTCCTGATTCTAAAGAGATTTTTCCATGGATTTCCTTATTCAGCTGTAGACCCTTTTGCTGGTGAACTTCCAGAAGTGTTTCTGCAGAGGCCTAAATCTCCTTCAACATCTGTCCACTCTAACAATAGTCTTTCTGAACTCAACGTGGAGAGACTGGTGAATAAAAATCTTGTGGCTAGAGCATTTTCAGGCCTCCTTTTGGTTTTGATCCCTTTGGGTCTTTCTGTTCCAAATCTCCTGGCACCGACAGTGACTGTTCCTTAGGTCTTCACATCTTCAGAACTGGTAATCCCACTGTAGCTTTGGAACTGGAGACCTCTTGAAGCCGTAGCTACCTTGTTGGTTTCAGGAGACAGGACTGCAGTTTTTTTGGAGCCATCCCTGTTCCTCTGGGCTTTAGCATGAGTTACCTCAGCTCTGGCTTCTGTCTCGATGGTCAGTTCTTCAGAGTGGGGAGTGACCCTGGTCCCAAGCCAGTCTGTCTTGGTACTCGGCTCCCTTCCCTCTTCAGGGGGGGGGCAATCTTTGAGGCAATAGAGAGGGGCCCTCTCACTCAGTCGGGGCTTTTCCCCTTGGAACAGGTACCCCACTCTGGCTCTTATTCAACCTGCCTCTCCACTGGGACAGCAAGTACTGATGACCCAGGTTCTGTCATCTTCTGACACCTCTACAGATTATCCCCTGAGGAGTTCCCTAAGAATAAAGTGCAAAAGGAAGCACTTGGATTCCCCCTAAGAATCAGTCACCAAGAACACAGATTTTGATGAGGAAAAGGGTCACCATGGTCACCATCTGAAGATGTCTTCTTTGGAGACATTATAGAAATTGTAAAGCAAAGGAGTGGCTGGAAGTCCCAAAGCCCTTCCTTCAAGGAATCTGTTTAACTGCAGGCTTTCAGCACCCACCTGTCTACCTTTTGGGTTGACCCCACCTGCTGATGACCTCATTTAGTTGATTTCACAGTGGATGTGGAAGACTCCGGACACCATCAAACCCATTCCCTATAGACCTGACAAAATATCTGCCCCTGAAGATAAAAAGTTCTGAGTCAAGGGGTTAGCTGTATGTGAAATGGTTGTAGCGGCCACCATGAAAGAGGAACTTGCTGAGGAGTGTTCATCTGTCCATCCATCCGGTAGGGGGTCTCGAGCTATGGACAGGTTTGGGAAGTGGGTCTACACCTCAACCTTCCCTATAAAGTCTTTGAACTTCTTGGCATACTTTATAAGACTTCAGCAAGATCTGATTAAGGAATTGTCAGATACCCTGACAGAAGCTGTAGCTGAGAGACTCCCAAGAGAAAGTAGCTTTCCAGCTAGCCACCTTGGAGTCTCGGTGTCTAATTCATCCATGAGGCTAATTGCACATAGCCAAAGGGACTTCCAGAGCAGCGGGTACAGGTGTAGCCATAAGGAGACATGCCTGGATGCATCTATGTGAATTTGCAAAACCATTCATGTCTTCTTTCATCAGTGCTCACTTTGATGGAACATCCTTGTTTGGCCCAAAAGTAAGAGAGACTTTATCCGGGTGTGAGAAGGATGGCAAGACCCTTTCTGCTGTGGGCATACGTGTCCTTTTTCCTAGGAACCAGAGGAGTGGTGGAAAAATGTGATTCAAAAAAATCCCAAGGGCCTTTTCAAGACACATATGGAGGGAGTTCCCCCAGGGGTAGAGGGGGGAACCAAAACAGAAGATGCTGCCCTTGTGGCAGAGGTGGTCTGCTTAAAGCAGGGATTCAGGAATTCCTTTCCAGGAAAGCCCTTTCACCACTCCTGAAGGACGGCCAATCCTCTTCCTCTGGAGGCAGTCAGGGGATGCTTAGCTTTCCATCTAAATGCCTGGCTAAACATAAATTCCTGGATGCAACAGATCATATCCAGAGGCTATATCATTCTCTTTTCTTATCCTCTCCTGTACACAGGAAAATCCCCAATGTCCCACCCAATCAGATGGATTCAGCAGTGCAAGAAATTCAAAAACTGCTGGATAAAAGGGCCATTCAAGAAGTCCTGCCAGACCAGAAATGATCTGGAACCTACTCAAATTTTTTTTTTAAATTTTTTTTATTAGTGCCAAAAAAAGAAGGGACTGGAGACCGAGTTTGGATCTCAGCATGCTGAACAAATCAGTTTGGCAAACAAAGTTCAGGATGGTCACAGTACAGTCAATTATTACATTTCTAAAGAAAGACTACTATATATGCTTGATAAATTTTCAGGATGCATATTACCACATAAAAATGGACAAACACTCCAGAAAGTTCCTTCGCTTCCAGCTGGGAGCCAGTCACTACCAATTCAAGTACTGGCTTTTGGTCTCACCGCAGCCCCCAGGGTGTTCACCATATTTATGGCTGTAGTAGCATGTCACTTGAGACTGCAAGGATTCCAAGTGTTTCCATACTTAGACGACTGTCTCATAACCACTTCGACCAGGCATCAGTTGATAGTAGCCAGGGACTACACACTCAATATTTGTGCCCATCTGGGGATTATTGTAAATCTTGAGAAATCAGTGTGACGCCCCACCACAGGCCCAGTAATCAAAGAACCTCAATCCTCACCAAAGCAAACCCACACAAACACGGAGGACATGCAGACTCCACACAGAAGGCACCCCAGCCAAGAATCAAACCAGAGAACCTGTAGCTGTCAGGCAACAATGCTACCAGTGCACCACTGACTGTGTCAAATAACAAAAATACAGAAACTATAGATTTAACGAGGAACAGAAGAAATGAGGCAAAACTCTGCAAATTTTTTTTACAAATAGTGGTGGGTAGGGAATTCAGGATCTTGCCACTTGGGCTCAAGGTACAGCGTTCAAGTCATATTCTCTACCCACCACCATGTAGCAACTGGGGCATTACACACACACACACACACACACACACACACACACACACACACACACACACACACACATACACACACACACACACACCACACACACACACACACACACACACACACACACACACCTCCTACCTGTTAATCCAGAAATCATGCATTGTAGTTGAACTCTCCATATAGAATGTCATACACCTGTTAATCCATTGCAGTCGAGCTCATAGATGTCCCTTGCAGCAGCTAAAAGCTCGCAATGATCCATCCATACAGTAAGTCCAAAAAGCCCGTGACAATGAGCTGTACAATCCATCCTCCAGCAAGCAAGTCATTTCCTTTCCGTGATGCTCCTTCCTGCAAGAGCACCTACCTGCGGATGTTGCAGACTGATCCCCTTCCTGTCTATGCAGTTGTAACTGCATAGACATCTGGGAAATTTGCAAATTCAATGTTGTCTTCCTATTCCAGACTGCAGGTAAAGTCAGTCTGGATTCTGTGAGTATGCTCCAGATCGGTTCACCAGCAGTCCAGATAGCGGGAAATGCTGCGAGTGCACATGAGTGACGGACTGGGACTCGTTTAATATTTTCTTTTCATTTTTGTTTCATTTCTGTTTATTTTTCATTTTTACAGCTTGGGGGGGGGGGCTGCAGTCCCATAGTCCAATAGCACGAGCCACCCCTGGTAGTCAGCAACTCCGATTAAAATGATTACTAGAAATTTAACCAACACATATTTTAATGCTAGCATAACCCCCCCAGTCAAACTAACACTAACACAGGAATTTCAAACCAGTCTAACAACTTTCAATGAGCCCAGATTGTGACACTTTTTCACACTTCAGGCAACTTAACTGCAGAGAGGGACAGAGACACAATATTAACTTAATCAAAGACACACGATATTTACTGACACAAATCTTAAATAAGTGCAGAGAAAAGTATACTTAAATCAGCTTGTGTCCAGTTGATATATGCAGACAAGTCTCAGTAGCCAGCAACTCGATTTAAAATGATTACTAGAAATGTAACCAACACAGATTTTAATGCTAGCAGAAACCCCCAAGCTAACTAACACTAACAAAGGAATTTCAAAGCAGTCTAACAACTTTCAGTGAGCCCAGATGGCTACACTTTTTCACACTTCAGGCAACTTAACTGCAGAGAGACAGAGACACAATATTTACTGAATCAAAGACACACAATATTTACTGACTCAAATCTTAAATAAGTGCAGAGAAAATATACTTAAATCAGCTTGTGTCCAGTTGATATATGCAGACAAGTCTCAGTAGCCAGCAACTCGATTTAAAATGATTACTAGAAATGTAACCAACACAGATTTTAATGCTAGCAGAAACCCCAAGCTAACTAACACTAACAAAGGAATTTCAAAGCAGTCTAACAACTTTCAGTGAGCTCAGATGGCTTTTCACACTTCAGGCAACTTAACTGCAGAGAGACAGAGACACAATATTTACTGAATCAAAGACACACAATATTTACTGACTCAAATCTTAAATAAGTGCATAGAAAATATACGTAAATCAGATTGTGTACAGTTGATATATGCAGACAAGTCTCAGTAGCCAGCAACTCCGATTAAAATGATTACTAGAAATGTAACCAACACAGATTTTAATGCTAGCAGAAACCCCCAAGCAAACTAACAATAACAAAGGAATTTCAAAGTGGTCCAACAACTTTCAGTGAGCTCAGATCTTCAGGCAACCTAACTGCAGAGAGACAGAGACACAATATTTACTGAATCAAAGACACACAATATTTACTGACTCAAATCTTAACTAAGTGCATAGAAAATATACGTAAATCAGATTGTGTACAGTTGATATATGCAGACAAGTCTCAGTAGCCAGCAACTCCGATTAAAATGATTACTAGAAATGTAACCAACACAGATTTTAATGTTAGCAAAAACACCTAAGCTAACTAACACCAACAAAGAAATTTCAAAGTAGTCTAACAACTTTCAGTGAGCTCAGATAACTGCAGAGACAGAGACACAATATTTACTGAATCAAAGACACACAATATTTACTGACTCAAATCTTAAATAAGTGCAGAGAAAATATACTTAAATCAGCTTGTGTCCAGTTGATATATGCAGACAAGTCTCAGTAGCCAGCAACTCGATTTAAAATGATTACTAGAAATGTAACCAACACAGATTTTAATGCTAGCAGAAACCCCTAAGCTAACTAACACTAACAAAGGAATTTCAAAGCAGTCTAACAACTTTCAGTGAGCCCAGATAACTGCAGAGAGACAGAGACACAATATTTAGTGAATCAAAGATACACAATATTTACTGACTCATATCTTAAATAAGTGCAGAGAAAAATATGCTTAAATCAGCTTGTGTCCAGTTGATATATGCAGACAAGTCGCAGTAGCCAGCAACTCGATTTAAAATGATTACTAGAAATGTAACCAACACAGATTTTAATGCTAGCAGAAACCCCCAAGCAAACTAACACTAACAAAGAAATTTCAAAGCAGTCTAACAACTTTTAGTGAGCCCAGATTAACTGCAGAGAGACAGAGATACAATATTTAGTGAATCAAAGACACACAATATTTACTGACTCAAATCTTAAATAAGTGCAGAGAAAAATATACTTAAATCAGCTTGTGTCCAGTTGATATATTCAGACAAGTCTCAGTAGCCATCAACTCGATTTAAAATTATTACTAGAAATGTAACCAACACAGATTTTAATGCTAGCAGAAACCCCCAAGCTAAGTAGCACTAACAAAGGAATTTCAAAGTAGTCTAACAACTTTCAGTGAGCTCAGATAACTGCAGAGAGACAGAGACACAATATTTACTGAATCAAAGACACACAATATTTACTGACTCAAATCTTAAATAAGTGCAGAGAAAATATACTTAAATCAGCTTGTGTCCAGTTGATATATGCAGAGAAGTTTAAGTGGCCAGCAACTCGATTTGAAATGATTACTAGAAATGTAACCAACACAGATTTTAATGCTAGCAGAAACCCCCAAGCTAAGTCGAACTAACAAAGGAATTTCAAAGTAGTCTAACAACTGTCAGTGAGCTCAGATAACTTCAGACAGAGACACAATATTTAGTGAATCAAAGACACACAATATTTACTGACTCAAAACTTAAATAAGTGCAGAGAAAATATACTTAAATCAGCTTGTGTCCAGTTGATATATGCAGACAAGTCTCAGTAGCCAGCAACTCGATTTAAAATGATTACTAGAAATGTAACCAACACAGATTTTAATGCTAGCAGAAACCCTAAGCTAACTAACACTAACAAAGGAATTTCAAAGTAGTCTAACAACTTTCAGTGAGCTCAGATAACTGCAGAGAGACAGAGACACAATATTTAGTGAATCAAAGACACACAATATTTACTGACTCAAATCTTAAATAAGTGCAGAGAAAATATACTTAAATCAGCTTGTGTCCAGTTCATATATGCAGACAAGTCTCAGTACCCAGCAACTCGATTTAAAATGATTACTAGAAATGTAATCAACACATATTTTAATGCTAGCAGAACCCCCCAAGCAAACTAACACTAACAAAGGAATTTCAAAGTGGTCCAACAACTTTCAGTGAGCCCAGATAACTGCAGAGAGACAGAGACACAATATTTACTGAATCAAAGACACACAATACTTACTGACTCAAATCTTAAATAAATGCAGAGAAACATATACTTAAATCAGCTTGTGTCCAGTTGATATATGCAAACAAGTCTCAGTAGCCAGCAACTTGATTTAAAATGATTACTAGAAATGTAACCAACACAGATTTTAAGGCTAGCAGAAACCCCCAAGCTAACTAACACTAACAAAGGAATTTCATAGTAGTCTAACAACATTCAGTGAGTTCAGATAACTGCAGAGAGACAGAGACACAATATTTAGGATCAAAGACACACAATCTTTACTGACTCAAAACTTCAATAAGTGCAGAGAAAATATACTTAAATCAGCTTGTGTCCAGTTGATAAATGCAGACAAGTCTCAGTAGCCAGCAACTCGATTTAAAATGATTACTAGAAATGTAACCAACACAGATTTTAATGCTAGCAGAAACCCTAAGCTAACTAACACTAACAAACGACTTTCAAAGTCGTCTAACAACTTTCAGTGCCCCCAGATAACTGCAGAGAGACAGAGACACAATATTTACTGAATCAAAGACACACAATATTTACTGACTCAAATCTTAAATAAGTGCAGAGAAAATATACTTAAATCAGCTTGTGTCCAGTTGATATATGCAGACAAGTCTCAGTAGCCAGCAACTCGATTTAAAATGATTACTAGAAATGTAACCAACACAGATTTTAATGCTAGCAGAAACCCCCAAGCTAACTAACACTAACAAAGGAATTTCAAAGCTGTCTAACAACTTTCAGTGAGCTCAGATAACTGCAGAGAGACAGAGACACAATATTTACTGAATCAAAGACACACAATATTTACTGACTCAAATCTTAAATAAGTGCAGAGAAAATATACTTAAATCAGCTTGTGTCCAGTTGATATATGCAGACAAGTCTCAGTAGCCAGCAACTCGATTTAAAATGATTACTAGAAATGTAACCAACACAGATTTTAATGCTAGCAGAAACCCCCAAGCTAAGTAACACTAACAAAGGAATTTCAAAGTAGTCTAACAACTTTCAGTGACCCCAGATTAACTGCAGAGAGACAGAGATACAATATTTAGTGAATCAAAGACACACAATATTTACTGACTCAAATCTTAAATAAGTGCAGAGAAAAATATACTTAAATTAGCTTGTGTCCAGTTGATATATGCAGACAAGTCTCAGTAGCCAGCAACTCGATTTAAAATGATTACTAGAAATGTAACCAACACAGATTTTAATGCTAGCAGAAACACCCAAGCTAACTAACACTAACAAAGGAATTTCAAAGTAGTCTAACAACTTTCAGTGAGCTCAGATAACTGCAGAGAGACAGAAACACAATATTTAGTGAATCAAAGACACAATATTTACTGACTCAAATCTTAAATAAGTGCAGAGAAAATATACTTAAATCAGCTTGTGTCCAGTTGATATATGCAGACAAGTCTCAGTAGCCAGCAACTCGATTTAAAATGATTACTAGAAATGTAACCAACACAGATTTTAATGCTAGCAGAGACCCCCAAGCTAACTAACACTAACAAAGGAATTTCAAAGTAGTCTAACAACTTTCAGTGAGCTCAGATAACTGCAGAGAGACAGAGACACAATATTTAGTGAATCAAAGACACACAATATTTACTGACTCAAATCTTAAATAAGTGCAGAGAAAATATACTTAAATCAGCTTGTGTCCAGTTGATATATGCAGACAAGTCTCAGTAGCCAGCAACTCGATTTAAAATGATTACTAGAAATGTAACCAACACAGATTTTAATGCTAGCAGAAACCCCCAAGCTAAGTAGCACTAACAAAGGAATTTCAAAGTAGTCTAACAACTTTCAGTGAGCCCAGATAACTGCAGAGAGACAGAGACACAATATTTAGTGAATCAAAGACACACAATATTTACTGACTCAAATCTTAAATAAGTGCAGAGAAAATATACTTAAATCAGCTTGTGTCCAGTTGATATATGCAGACAAGTCTCAGTAGCCAGCAACTCGATTTAAAATGATTACTAGAAATGTAACCAACACAGATTTTAATGCTAGCAGAAAGCCCCAAGCCAACTAGCACTAACAAAGGAATTTCAAAGTAGTCTAACAACTTTCAGGGAGCCCACATAACTGCAGAGAGACAGAGACACAATATTTAGTGAATCAAAGACACACAATATTTACTGACTCAAATCTTAAATAAGTGCAGAGAAAATATACTTAAATCAGCTTGTGTCCAGTTGATATATGCAGACAAGTCTCAGTAGCCAGCAACTAGATTTAAAATTATTACTAGAAATGTAACCAACACAGATTTTAAAGATAGCAGAAACCCCCAAGCTAACTAACACTAACAAAGGAATTTCAAAGTAGTCTAACAACTTTCAGTGAGCTCAGATAACTGCAGAGAGACAGAGACACAATATTTAGTGAATCAAAGACACACAATATTTACTGACTCAAATCTTAAATAAGTGCAGAGAAAATATACTTAAATCAGCTTGTGTCCAGTTGATATATGCAGACAAGTCTCAGTAGCCAGCAACTCGATTTAAAATGATTACTAGAAATGTAACCAACACAGATTTTAATGCTAGCAGAAACTCCCAAGCTAAGTAACACTAACAAAGGAATTTCAAAGTAGTCTAACAACTTTCAGTGAGCTCAGATAACTGCAGAGAGACAGAGACACAATATTTAGTGAATCAAAGACACACAATATTTACTGACTCAAATCTTAAATAAGTGCAGAGAAAATATACTTAAATCAGCTTGTGTCCAGTTGATATATGCAGACAAGTCTCAGTAGCCAGCAACTCGATTTAAAATGATTACTAGAAATGTAACCAACACAGATTTTAATGCTAGCAGAAACCCCCAAGCTAAGTAACACTAACAAAGGAATTTCAAAGCAGTCTAACAACTTTCAGTGAGCCCAGATAACTGCAGAGAGACAGAGACACAATATTTAGTGAATCAAAGACACACAATATTTACTGACTCAAAACTTCAATAAGTGCAGAGAAAATATACTTAAATCAGCTTGTGTCCAGTTGATATATGCAGACAAGTCTCAGTAGCCAGCAACTCGATTTAAAATGATTACTAGAAATGTAACCAACACAGATTTTAATGCTAGCAGAAACTCCCAAGCTAAGTAGCACTAACAAAGGAATTTCAAAGTAGTCTAACAACTTTCATTGAGCTCAGATAACTGCAGAGAGACAGAGACACAATATTTAGTGAGTCAAAGACACACAATATTTACTGACTCAAATCTTAAATAAGTGCAGGGAAAATATACTTAAATCAGCTTGTGTCCAGTTGATATATGCAGACAAGTCTCAGTAGCCAGCAACTTGATTTAAAATGATTACTAGAAATGTAACCAGCACAGATTTTAATGCTAGCAGAACCCCCCAAGCTAAGTAGCACTAACAAAGGAATTTCAAAGTATTCTAACAACTTTCTGTGAGCTCAGATAACTGCAGAGAGACAGAAACACAATATTTAGTGAATCAAAGACACACAATATTTACTGACTCAAAACGTAAATAAGTGCAGAGAAATATACTTAAATCAGCTTGTGTCCAGTTGATATATGCAGACAAGTCTCAGTAGCCAGCAACTCGATTTAAAATGATTACTAGAAATGTAACCAATACAGATTTTAATGCTAGCAGAAACCCCCAAGCTAAGTAGCACTAACAAAGGAATTTCAAAGTAGTCTAACAACTTTCAGTGAGCTCAGATAACTGCAGAGAGACAGAGACACAATATTTAGTGAATCAAAGACACACAATATTTACTGACTCAAATCTTAAATAAGTGCAGAGAAAATATACTTAAATCAACTTGTGTCCAGTTGATATATGCAGACAAGTCTCAATATCCAGCAACTCGATTTAAAATGATTACTAGAAATATAACCAACACAGATTTTAATGCTAGCAGAAACCCCCAAGCTAAGTAGCACTAACAGAGGAATTTCAAAGTAGTCTAACAACTTTCAGTGAGCTCAGATAACTGCAGAGACAGAAACACAATATTTAGTGAATCAAAGACACACAATATTTACTGACTCAAAACTTAAATAAGTGCAGAGAAAATATACTTAAATCAGCTTGTGTCCAGTTGATATATGCAGACAAGTCTCAGTAGCCAGCAACTCGATTTAAAATGATTACTAGAAATGTAACCAACACAGATTTTAATGTTAGCAGAAACCCCAAGCTAAGTAGCACTAACAAAGGAATTTCAAAGTAGTCTAACAACTTTCAGTGAGCTCAGATAACTGCAGAGAGACAGAGACACAATATTTAGTGAATCAAAGACACACAATATTTACTGACTCAAATCTTAAATAAGTGCAGAGAAAATATACTTAAATCAGCTTGTGTCCAGTTGATATATGCAGACAAGTCTCAGTAGCCAGCAACTCGATTTAAAATGATTACTAGAAATGTAACCAACACAGATTTTAATGCTAGCAGAAACCCCAAGCTAAGTAGCACTAACAAAGGAATTTCAAAGTAGTCTAACAACTTTCAGTGAGCTCAGATAACTGCAGAGACAGAGACACAATATTTAGTGAATCAAAGACACACAATATTTACTGACTCAAATCTTAAATAAGTGCAGAGAAAATATACTTAAATCAGCTTGTGTCCAGTTGATATATGCAGACAAGTCTCAGTAGCCAGCAACTCGATTTAAAATGATTACTAGAAATGTAACCAACACAGATTTTAATGCTAGCAGAAACCCCAAGCTAAGTAGCACTAACAAAGGAATTTCAAAGTAGTCTAACAACTTTCAGTGAGCTCAGATAACTGCAGAGAGACAGAGACACAATATTTAGTGAATCAAAGACACACAATATTTACTGACTCAAATCTTAAATAAGTGCAGAGAAAATATACTTAAATCAGCTTGTGTCCAGTTGATATATGCAGACAAGTCTCAGTAGCCAGCAACTCGATTTAAAATGATTACTAGAAATGTAACCAACACAGATTTTAATGCTAGCAGAAACCCCCAAGCTAAGTAGCACTAACAAAGGAATTTCAAAGTAGTCTAACAACTTTCAGTGAGCTCAGATAACTGCAGAGAGACAGAGACACAATATTTAGTGAATCAAAGACACACAATATTTACTGACTCAAAACTTAAATAAGTGCAGAGAAAATATACTTAAATCAGCTTGTGTCCAGTTGATATATGCAGACAAGTCTCAGTAGCCAGCAACTCGATTTAAAATGATTACTAGAAATGTAACCAACACAGATTTTAATGCTAGCAGAAACCCCCAAGCTAAGTAGCACTAACAAAGGAATTTCAAAGTAGTCTAACAACTTTCAGTGAGCTCAGATAACTGCAGAGAGACAGAGACACAATATTTAGTGAATCAAAGACACACAATATTTACTGACTCAAATCTTAAATAAGTGCAGAGAAAATATACTTAAATCAGCTTGTGTCCAGTTGATATATGCAGACAAGTCTCAGTAGCCAGCAACTCGATTTAAAATGATTACTAGAAATGTAACCAACACAGATTTTAATGCTAGCAGAAACCCCCAAGCTAAGTAGCACTAACAAAGGAATTTCAAAGTAGTCTAACAACTTTCAGTGAGCTCAGATAACTGCAGAGAGACAGAGACACAATATTTAGTGAATCAAAGACACACAATATTTACTGACTCAAATCTTAAATAAGTGCAGAGAAAATATACTTAAATCAGCTTGTGTCCAGTTGATATATGCAGACAAGTCTCAGTAGCCAGCAACTCGATTTAAAATGATTACTAGAAATGTAACCAACACAGATTTTAATGCTAGCAGAAACCCCCAAGCTAAGTAGCACTAACAAAGGAATTTCAAAGTAGTCTAACAACTTTCAGTGAGCTCAGATAACTGCAGAGAGACAGAGACACAATATTTAGTGAATCAAAGACACACAATATTTACTGACTCAAATCTTAAATAAGTGCAGAGAAAATATACTTAAATCAGCTTGTGTCCAGTTGATATATGCAGACAAGTCTCAGTAGCCAGCAACTCGATTTAAAATGATTACTAGAAATGTAACCAACACAGATTTTAATGCTAGCAGAAACCCCCAAGCTAAGTAGCACTAACAAAGGAATTTCAAAGTAGTCTAACAACTTTCAGTGAGCTCAGATAACTGCAGAGAGACAGAGACACAATATTTAGTGAATCAAAGACACACAATATTTACTGACTCAAAACTTAAATAAGTGCAGAGAAAATATACTTAAATCAGCTTGTGTCCAGTTGATATATGCAGACAAGTCTCAGTAGCCAGCAACTCGATTTAAAATGATTACTAGAAATGTAACCAACACAGATTTTAATGCTAGCAGAAACCCCCAAGCTAAGTAGCACTAACAAAGGAATTTCAAAGTAGTCTAACAACTTTCAGTGAGCTCAGATAACTGCAGAGAGACAGAGACACAATATTTAGTGAATCAAAGACACACAATATTTACTGACTCAAATCTTAAATAAGTGCAGAGAAAATATACTTAAATCAGCTTGTGTCCAGTTGATATATGCAGACAAGTCTCAGTAGCCAGCAACTCGATTTAAAATGATTACTAGAAATGTAACCAACACAGATTTTAATGCTAGCAGAAACCCCCAAGCTAAGTAGCACTAACAAAGGAATTTCAAAGTAGTCTAACAACTTTCAGTGAGCTCAGATAACTGCAGAGAGACAGAGACACAATATTTAGTGAATCAAAGACACACAATATTTACTGACTCAAATCTTAAATAAGTGCAGAGAAAATATACTTAAATCAACTTGTGTCCAGTTGATATATGCAGACAAGTCTCAATATCCAGCAACTCGATTTAAAATGATTACTAGAAATATAACCAACACAGATTTTAATGCTAGCAGAAACCCCCAAGCTAAGTAGCACTAACAAAGGAATTTCAAAGTAGTCTAACAACTTTCAGTGAGCTCAGATAACTGCAGAGACAGAAACACAATATTTAGTGAATCAAAGACACACAATATTTACTGACTCAAAACTTAAATAAGTGCAGAGAAAATATACTTAAATCAGCTTGTGTCCAGTTGATATATGCAGACAAGTCTCAGTAGCCAGCAACTCGATTTAAAATGATTACTAGAAATGTAACCAACACAGATTTTAATGCTAGCAGAAACCCCCAAGCTAAGTAGCACTAACAAAGGAATTTCAAAGTAGTCTAACAACTTTCAGTGAGCTCAGATAACTGCAGAGAGACAGAGACACAATATTTAGTGAATCAAAGACACACAATATTTACTGACTCAAATCTTAAATAAGTGCAGAGAAAATATACTTAAATCAGCTTGTGTCCAGTTGATATATGCAGACAAGTCTCAGTAGCCAGCAACTCGATTTAAAATGATTACTAGAAATGTAACCAACACAGATTTTAATGCTAGCAGAAACCCCAAGCTAAGTAGCACTAACAAAGGAATTTCAAAGTAGTCTAACAACTTTCAGTGAGCTCAGATAACTGCAGAGAGACAGAGACACAATATTTAGTGAATCAAAGACACACAACATTTACTGAATCAAATCTTAAAAAAGTGCAGAGAAAATATACTTAAATCATCTTGTGTCCAGTTGATATATGCAGAGAAGTTTAAGTAGCCAGCAACTCGATTTAAAATGATTACTAGAAATGTAACCAACACAGATTTTAATGCTAGCAGAAACCCCAAGCTAAGTAGCACTAACAAAGGAATTTCAAAGTAGTCTAACAACTTTCAGTGAGCTCAGATAACTGCAGAGAGACAGAGACACAATATTTAGTGAATCAAAGACACACAATATTTACTGACTCAAATCTTAAATAAGTGCAGAGAAAATATACTTAAATCAGCTTGTGTCCAGTTGATATATGCAGACAAGTCTCAGTAGCCAGCAACTCGATTTAAAATGATTACTAGAAATGTAACCAACACAGATTTTAATGCTAGCAGAAACCCCAAGCTAAGTAGCACTAACAAAGGAATTTCAAAGTAGTCTAACAACTTTCAGTGAGCTCAGATAACTGCAGAGAGACAGAGACACAATATTTAGTGAATCAAAGACACACAATATTTACTGACTCAAATCTTAAATAAGTGCAGAGAAAATATACTTAAATCAGCTTGTGTCCAGTTGATATATGCAGACAAGTCTCAGTAGCCAGCAACTCGATTTAAAATGATTACTAGAAATGTAACCAACACAGATTTTAATGCTAGCAGAAACCCCAAGCTAAGTAGCACTAACAAAGGAATTTCAAAGTAGTCTAACAACTTTCAGTGAGCTCAGATAACTGCAGAGAGACAGAGACACAATATTTAGTGAATCAAAGACACACAATATTTACTGACTCAAATCTTAAATAAGTGCAGAGAAAATATACTTAAATCAGCTTGTGTCCAGTTGATATATGCAGACAAGTCTCAGTAGCCAGCAACTCGATTTAAAATGATTACTAGAAATGTAACCAACACAGATTTTAATGCTAGCAGAAACCCCCAAGCTAAGTAGCACTAACAAAGGAATTTCAAAGTAGTCTAACAACTTTCAGTGAGCTCAGATAACTGCAGAGAGACAGAGACACAATATTTAGTGAATCAAAGACACACAATATTTACTGACTCAAATCTTAAATAAGTGCAGAGAAAATATACTTAAATCAGCTTGTGTCCAGTTGATATATGCAGACAAGTCTCAGTAGCCAGCAACTCGATTTAAAATGATTACTAGAAATGTAACCAACACAGATTTTAATGCTAGCAGAAACCCCCAAGCTAAGTAGCACTAACAAAGGAATTTCAAAGTAGTCTAACAACTTTCAGTGAGCTCAGATAACTGCAGAGAGACAGAGACACAATATTTAGTGAATCAAAGACACACAATATTTACTGACTCAAATCTTAAATAAGTGCAGAGAAAATATACTTAAATCAGCTTGTGTCCAGTTGATATATGCAGACAAGTCTCAGTAGCCAGCAACTCGATTTAAAATGATTACTAGAAATGTAACCAACACAGATTTTAATGCTAGCAGAAACCCCAAGCTAAGTAGCACTAACAAAGGAATTTCAAAGTAGTCTAACAACTTTCAGTGAGCTCAGATAACTGCAGAGAGACAGAGACACAATATTTAGTGAATCAAAGACACACAATATTTACTGACTCAAATCTTAAATAAGTGCAGAGAAAATATACTTAAATCAGCTTGTGTCCAGTTGATATATGCAGACAAGTCTCAGTAGCCAGCAACTCGATTTAAAATGATTACTAGAAATGTAACCAACACAGATTTTAATGCTAGCAGAAACCCCCAAGCTAAGTAGCACTAACAAAGGAATTTCAAAGTAGTCTAACAACTTTCAGTGAGCTCAGATAACTGCAGAGAGACAGAGACACAATATTTAGTGAATCAAAGACACACAATATTTACTGACTCAAATCTTAAATAAGTGCAGAGAAAATATACTTAAATCAGCTTGTGTCCAGTTGATATATGCAGACAAGTCTCAGTAGCCAGCAACTCGATTTAAAATGATTACTAGAAATGTAACCAACACAGATTTTAATGCTAGCAGAAACCCCCAAGCTAAGTAGCACTAACAAAGGAATTTCAAAGTAGTCTAACAACTTTCAGTGAGCTCAGATAACTGCAGAGAGACAGAGACACAATATTTAGTGAATCAAAGACACACAATATTTACTGACTCAAATCTTAAATAAGTGCAGAGAAAATATACTTAAATCAGCTTGTGTCCAGTTGATATATGCAGACAAGTCTCAGTAGCCAGCAACTCGATTTAAAATGATTACTAGAAATGTAACCAACACAGATTTTAATGCTAGCAGAAACCCCCAAGCTAAGTAGCACTAACAAAGGAATTTCAAAGTAGTCTAACAACTTTCAGTGAGCTCAGATAACTGCAGAGAGACAGAGACACAATATTTAGTGAATCAAAGACACACAATATTTACTGACTCAAAACTTAAATAAGTGCAGAGAAAATATACTTAAATCAGCTTGTGTCCAGTTGATATATGCAGACAAGTCTCAGTAGCCAGCAACTCGATTTAAAATGATTACTAGAAATGTAACCAACACAGATTTTAATGCTAGCAGAAACCCCCAAGCTAAGTAGCACTAACAAAGGAATTTCAAAGTAGTCTAACAACTTTCAGTGAGCTCAGATAACTGCAGAGAGACAGAGACACAATATTTAGTGAATCAAAGACACACAATATTTACTGACTCAAATCTTAAATAAGTGCAGAGAAAATATACTTAAATCAGCTTGTGTCCAGTTGATATATGCAGACAAGTCTCAGTAGCCAGCAACTCGATTTAAAATGATTACTAGAAATGTAACCAACACAGATTTTAATGCTAGCAGAAACCCCCAAGCTAAGTAGCACTAACAAAGGAATTTCAAAGTAGTCTAACAACTTTCAGTGAGCTCAGATAACTGCAGAGAGACAGAGACACAATATTTAGTGAATCAAAGACACACAATATTTACTGACTCAAATCTTAAATAAGTGCAGAGAAAATATACTTAAATCAGCTTGTGTCCAGTTGATATATGCAGACAAGTCTCAGTAGCCAGCAACTCGATTTAAAATGATTACTAGAAATGTAACCAACACAGATTTTAATGCTAGCAGAAACCCCAAGCTAAGTAGCACTAACAAAGGAATTTCAAAGTAGTCTAACAACTTTCAGTGAGCTCAGATAACTGCAGAGAGACAGAGACACAATATTTAGTGAATCAAAGACACACAATATTTACTGACTCAAATCTTAAATAAGTGCAGAGAAAATATACTTAAATCAGCTTGTGTCCAGTTGATATATGCAGACAAGTCTCAGTAGCCAGCAACTCGATTTAAAATGATTACTAGAAATGTAACCAACACAGATTTTAATGCTAGCAGAAACCCCCAAGCTAAGTAGCACTAACAAAGGAATTTCAAAGTAGTCTAACAACTTTCAGTGAGCTCAGATAACTGCAGAGAGACAGAGACACAATATTTAGTGAATCAAAGACACACAATATTTACTGACTCAAATCTTAAATAAGTGCAGAGAAAATATACTTAAATCAGCTTGTGTCCAGTTGATATATGCAGACAAGTCTCAGTAGCCAGCAACTCGATTTAAAATGATTACTAGAAATGTAACCAACACAGATTTTAATGCTAGCAGAAACCCCAAGCTAAGTAGCACTAACAAAGGAATTTCAAAGTAGTCTAACAACTTTCAGTGAGCTCAGATAACTGCAGAGAGACAGAGACACAATATTTAGTGAATCAAAGACACACAATATTTACTGACTCAAATCTTAAATAAGTGCAGAGAAAATATACTTAAATCAGCTTGTGTCCAGTTGATATATGCAGACAAGTCTCAGTAGCCAGCAACTCGATTTAAAATGATTACTAGAAATGTAACCAACACAGATTTTAATGCTAGCAGAAACCCCCAAGCTAAGTAGCACTAACAAAGGAATTTCAAAGTAGTCTAACAACTTTCAGTGAGCTCAGATAACTGCAGAGAGACAGAGACACAATATTTAGTGAATCAAAGACACACAATATTTACTGACTCAAATCTTAAATAAGTGCAGAGAAAATATACTTAAATCAGCTTGTGTCCAGTTGATATATGCAGACAAGTCTCAGTAGCCAGCAACTCGATTTAAAATGATTACTAGAAATGTAACCAACACAGATTTTAATGCTAGCAGAAACCCCCAAGCTAAGTAGCACTAACAAAGGAATTTCAAAGTAGTCTAACAACTTTCAGTGAGCTCAGATAACTGCAGAGAGACAGAGACACAATATTTAGTGAATCAAAGACACACAATATTTACTGACTCAAATCTTAAATAAGTGCAGAGAAAATATACTTAAATCAGCTTGTGTCCAGTTGATATATGCAGACAAGTCTCAGTAGCCAGCAACTCGATTTAAAATGATTACTAGAAATGTAACCAACACAGATTTTAATGCTAGCAGAAACCCCCAAGCTAAGTAGCACTAACAAAGGAATTTCAAAGTAGTCTAACAACTTTCAGTGAGCTCAGATAACTGCAGAGAGACAGAGACACAATATTTAGTGAATCAAAGACACACAATATTTACTGACTCAAATCTTAAATAAGTGCAGAGAAAATATACTTAAATCAGCTTGTGTCCAGTTGATATATGCAGACAAGTCTCAGTAGCCAGCAACTCGATTTAAAATGATTACTAGAAATGTAACCAACACAGATTTTAATGCTAGCAGAAACCCCAAGCTAAGTAGCACTAACAAAGGAATTTCAAAGTAGTCTAACAACTTTCAGTGAGCTCAGATAACTGCAGAGAGACAGAGACACAATATTTAGTGAATCAAAGACACACAATATTTACTGACTCAAATCTTAAATAAGTGCAGAGAAAATATACTTAAATCAGCTTGTGTCCAGTTGATATATGCAGACAAGTCTCAGTAGCCAGCAACTCGATTTAAAATGATTACTAGAAATGTAACCAACACAGATTTTAATGCTAGCAGAAACCCCAAGCTAAGTAGCACTAACAAAGGAATTTCACAGTAGTCTAACAACTTTCAGTGAGTTCAGATAACTGCAGAAAGACAGAGACACACTATTTAGTGCATCAAAGACACACAATATTTACTGACTCAAAACTTAAATAAGTGCAGAGAAAATATGCTTAAATCAGCTTGTGTCCAGTTGATATATGCAGACAAGTCTCAGTAGCCAGCAACTTGATTTAAAATGATGACTAGAAATGTAACCAACACAGATTTTAATGCTAGCAGAAACCCCCAAGCTAAGTAGCACTAACAAAGGAATTTCAAAGTAGTCTAACAACTTTCAGTGAGCTCAGATAACTGCAGAGAGACAGAAACACAATATTTAGTGAATCAAAGACACACAATATTTACTGACTCAAAACTTAAATAAGTGCAGAGAAAATATACTTATATCAGCTTGTGTCCAGTTGATATATGCAGACAAGTCTCAGTAGCCAGCAACTTGATTTAAAATGATTACTAGAAATGTAACCAGCACAGATTTTAATGCTAGCAGAAACTCCCAAGCTAAGTAGCACTAACAAAGGAATTTCAAAGTAGTCTAACAACTTTCAGTGAGCTCAGATAACTGCAGAGAGACAGAGACACAATATTTAGTGAATCAAAGACACACAATATTTACTGACTCAAAACTTAAATAAGTGCAGAGAAAATATACTTAAATCAGCTTGTGTCCAGTTGATATATGCAGACAAGTCTCAGTAGCCAGCAACTCGATTTAAAATGATTACTAGAAATGTAACCAACACAGATTTTAATGCTAGCAGAAACCCCCAAGCTAAGTAGCACTAACAAAGGAATTTCAAAGTAGTCTAACAACTTTCAGTGAGCTCAGATAACTGCAGAGAGACAGAGACACAATATTTAGTGAATCAAAGACACACAATATTTACTGACTCAAATCTTAAATAAGTGCAGAGAAAATATACTTAAATCAGCTTGTGTCCAGTTGATATATGCAGACAAGTCTCAGTAGCCAGCAACTCGATTTAAAATGATTACTAGAAATGTAACCAACACAGATTTTAATGCTAGCAGAAACCCCAAGCTAAGTAGCACTAACAAAGGAATTTCAAAGTAGTCTAACAACTTTCAGTGAGCTCAGATAACTGCAGAGAGACAGAGACACAATATTTAGTGAATCAAAGACACACAATATTTACTGACTCAAATCTTAAATAAGTGCAGAGAAAATATACTTAAATCAGCTTGTGTCCAGTTGATATATGCAGACAAGTCTCAGTAGCCAGCAACTCGATTTAAAATGATTACTAGAAATGTAACCAACACAGATTTTAATGCTAGCAGAAACCCCCAAGCTAAGTAGCACTAACAAAGGAATTTCAAAGTAGTCTAACAACTTTCAGTGAGCTCAGATAACTGCAGAGAGACAGAGACACAATATTTAGTGAATCAAAGACACACAATATTTACTGACTCAAATCTTAAATAAGTGCAGAGAAAATATACTTAAATCAGCTTGTGTCCAGTTGATATATGCAGACAAGTCTCAGTAGCCAGCAACTCGATTTAAAATGATTACTAGAAATGTAACCAACACAGATTTTAATGCTAGCAGAAACCCCAAGCTAAGTAGCACTAACAAAGGAATTTCAAAGTAGTCTAACAACTTTCAGTGAGCTCAGATAACTGCAGAGAGACAGAGACACAATATTTAGTGAATCAAAGACACACAATATTTACTGACTCAAAACTTAAATAAGTGCAGAGAAAATATACTTAAATCAGCTTGTGTCCAGTTGATATATGCAGACAAGTCTCAGTAGCCAGCAACTCGATTTAAAATGATTACTAGAAATGTAACCAACACAGATTTTAATGCTAGCAGAAACTCCCAAGCTAAGTAGCACTAACAAAGGAATTTCAAAGTAGTCTAACAACTTTCAGTGAGCTCAGATAACTGCAGAGAGACAGAGACACAATATTTAGTGAATCAAAGACACACAATATTTACTGACTCAAAACTTAAATAAGTGCAGAGAAAATATACTTAAATCAGCTTGTGTCCAGTTGATATATGCAGACAAGTCTCAGTAGCCAGCAACTTGATTTAAAATGATTACTAGAAATGTAACCAGCACAGATTTTAATGCTAGCAGAAACCCCCAAGCTAAGTAGCACTAACAAAGGAATTTCAAAGTAGTCTAACAACTTTCAGTGAGCTCAGATAACTGCAGAGAGACAGAGACACAATATTTAGTGAATCAAAGACACACAATATTTACTGACTCAAAACTTAAATAAGTGCAGAGAAAATATACTTAAATCAGCTTGTGTCCAGTTGATATATGCAGACAAGTCTCAGTAGCCAGCAACTCGATTTAAAATGATTACTAGAAATGTAACCAACACAGATTTTAATGCTAGCAGAAACCCCAAGCTAAGTAGCACTAACAAAGGAATTTCAAAGTAGTCTAACAACTTTCAGTGAGCTCAGATAACTGCAGAGAGACAGAGACACAATATTTAGTGAATCAAAGACACACAATATTTACTGACTCAAATCTTAAATAAGTGCAGAGAAAATATACTTAAATCAGCTTGTGTCCAGTTGATATATGCAGACAAGTCTCAGTAGCCAGCAACTCGATTTAAAATGATTACTAGAAATGTAACCAACACAGATTTTAATGCTAGCAGAAACCCCCAAGCTAAGTAGCACTAACAAAGGAATTTCAAAGTAGTCTAACAACTTTCAGTGAGCTCAGATAACTGCAGAGAGACAGAGACACAATATTTAGTGAATCAAAGACACACAATATTTACTGACTCAAATCTTAAATAAGTGCAGAGAAAATATACTTAAATCAGCTTGTGTCCAGTTGATATATGCAGACAAGTCTCAGTAGCCAGCAACTCGATTTAAAATGATTACTAGAAATGTAACCAACACAGATTTTAATGCTAGCAGAAACCCCAAGCTAAGTAGCACTAACAAAGGAATTTCAAAGTAGTCTAACAACTTTCAGTGAGCTCAGATAACTGCAGAGAGACAGAGACACAATATTTAGTGAATCAAAGACACACAATATTTACTGACTCAAATCTTAAATAAGTGCAGAGAAAATATACTTAAATCAGCTTGTGTCCAGTTGATATATGCAGACAAGTCTCAGTAGCCAGCAACTCGATTTAAAATGATTACTAGAAATGTAACCAACACAGATTTTAATGCTAGCAGAAACCCCAAGCTAAGTAGCACTAACAAAGGAATTTCAAAGTAGTCTAACAACTTTCAGTGAGCTCAGATAACTGCAGAGAGACAGAGACACAATATTTAGTGAATCAAAGACACACAATATTTACTGACTCAAATCTTAAATAAGTGCAGAGAAAATATACTTAAATCAGCTTGTGTCCAGTTGATATATGCAGACAAGTCTCAGTAGCCAGCAACTCGATTTAAAATGATTACTAGAAATGTAACCAACACAGATTTTAATGCTAGCAGAAACCCCCAAGCTAAGTAGCACTAACAAAGGAATTTCAAAGTAGTCTAACAACTTTCAGTGAGCTCAGATAACTGCAGAGAGACAGAGACACAATATTTAGTGAATCAAAGACACACAATATTTACTGACTCAAATCTTAAATAAGTGCAGAGAAAATATACTTAAATCAGCTTGTGTCCAGTTGATATATGCAGACAAGTCTCAGTAGCCAGCAACTCGATTTAAAATGATTACTAGAAATGTAACCAACACAGATTTTAATGCTAGCAGAAACCCCAAGCTAAGTAGCACTAACAAAGGAATTTCAAAGTAGTCTAACAACTTTCAGTGAGCTCAGATAACTGCAGAGAGACAGAGACACAATATTTAGTGAATCAAAGACACACAATATTTACTGACTCAAATCTTAAATAAGTGCAGAGAAAATATACTTAAATCAGCTTGTGTCCAGTTGATATATGCAGACAAGTCTCAGTAGCCAGCAACTCGATTTAAAATGATTACTAGAAATGTAACCAACACAGATTTTAATGCTAGCAGAAACCCCCAAGCTAAGTAGCACTAACAAAGGAATTTCAAAGTAGTCTAACAACTTTCAGTGAGCTCAGATAACTGCAGAGAGACAGAGACACAATATTTAGTGAATCAAAGACACACAATATTTACTGACTCAAATCTTAAATAAGTGCAGAGAAAATATACTTAAATCAGCTTGTGTCCAGTTGATATATGCAGACAAGTCTCAGTAGCCAGCAACTCGATTTAAAATGATTACTAGAAATGTAACCAACACAGATTTTAATGCTAGCAGAAACCCCCAAGCTAAGTAGCACTAACAAAGGAATTTCAAAGTAGTCTAACAACTTTCAGTGAGCTCAGATAACTGCAGAGAGACAGAGACACAATATTTAGTGAATCAAAGACACACAATATTTACTGACTCAAATCTTAAATAAGTGCAGAGAAAATATACTTAAATCAGCTTGTGTCCAGTTGATATATGCAGACAAGTCTCAGTAGCCAGCAACTCGATTTAAAATGATTACTAGAAATGTAACCAACACAGATTTTAATGCTAGCAGAAACCCCCAAGCTAAGTAGCACTAACAAAGGAATTTCAAAGTAGTCTAACAACTTTCAGTGAGCTCAGATAACTGCAGAGACAGAGACACAATATTTAGTGAATCAAAGACACACAATATTTACTGACTCAAATCTTAAATAAGTGCAGAGAAAATATACTTAAATCAGCTTGTGTCCAGTTGATATATGCAGACAAGTCTCAGTAGCCAGCAACTCGATTTAAAATGATTACTAGAAATGTAACCAACACAGATTTTAATGCTAGCAGAAACCCCAAGCTAAGTAGCACTAACAAAGGAATTTCAAAGTAGTCTAACAACTTTCAGTGAGCTCAGATAACTGCAGAGAGACAGAGACACAATATTTAGTGAATCAAAGACACACAATATTTACTGACTCAAATCTTAAATAAGTGCAGAGAAAATATACTTAAATCAGCTTGTGTCCAGTTGATATATGCAGACAAGTCTCAGTAGCCAGCAACTCGATTTAAAATGATTACTAGAAATGTAACCAACACAGATTTTAATGCTAGCAGAAACCCCAAGCTAAGTAGCACTAACAAAGGAATTTCAAAGTAGTCTAACAACTTTCAGTGAGCTCAGATAACTGCAGAGAGACAGAGACACAATATTTAGTGAATCAAAGACACACAATATTTACTGACTCAAATCTTAAATAAGTGCAGAGAAAATATACTTAAATCAGCTTGTGTCCAGTTGATATATGCAGACAAGTCTCAGTAGCCAGCAACTCGATTTAAAATGATTACTAGAAATGTAACCAACACAGATTTTAATGCTAGCAGAAACCCCAAGCTAAGTAGCACTAACAAAGGAATTTCAAAGTAGTCTAACAACTTTCAGTGAGCTCAGATAACTGCAGAGAGACAGAGACACACTATTTAGTGCATCAAAGACACACAATATTTACTGACTCAAAACTTAAATAAGTGCAGAGAAAATATGCTTAAATCAGCTTGTGTCCAGTTGATATATGCAGACAAGTCTCAGTAGCCAGCAACTTGATTTAAAATGATGACTAGAAATGTAACCAACACAGATTTTAATGCTAGCAGAAACCCCCAAGCTAAGTAGCACTAACAAAGGAATTTCAAAGTAGTCTAACAACTTTCAGTGAGCTCAGATAACTGCAGAGAGACAGAAACACAATATTTAGTGAATCAAAGACACACAATATTTACTGACTCAAAACTTAAATAAGTGCAGAGAAAATATACTTAAATCAGCTTGTGTCCAGTTGATATATGCAGACAAGTCTCAGTAGCCAGCAACTTGATTTAAAATGATTACTAGAAATGTAACCAGCACAGATTTTAATGCTAGCAGAAACTCCCAAGCTAAGTAGCACTAACAAAGGAATTTCAAAGTAGTCTAACAACTTTCAGTGAGCTCAGATAACTGCAGAGAGACAGAGACACAATATTTAGTGAATCAAAGACACACAATATTTACTGACTCAAAACTTAAATAAGTGCAGAGAAAATATACTTAAATCAGCTTGTGTCCAGTTGATATATGCAGACAAGTCTCAGTAGCCAGCAACTCGATTTAAAATGATTACTAGAAATGTAACCAACACAGATTTTAATGCTAGCAGAAACCCCAAGCTAAGTAGCACTAACAAAGGAATTTCAAAGTAGTCTAACAACTTTCAGTGAGCTCAGATAACTGCAGAGAGACAGAGACACAATATTTAGTGAATCAAAGACACACAATATTTACTGACTCAAATCTTAAATAAGTGCAGAGAAAATATACTTAAATCAGCTTGTGTCCAGTTGATATATGCAGACAAGTCTCAGTAGCCAGCAACTCGATTTAAAATGATTACTAGAAATGTAACCAGCACAGATTTTAATGCTAGCAGAAACTCCCAAGCTAAGTAGCACTAACAAAGGAATTTCACAGTAGTCTAACAACTTTCAGCGACTTCAGATAACTGCAGAGAGACAGACACAATATTTAGTGAATCAAAAACACACAACATTTACTGACTAAAATCTTAAATAAGTGCAGAGAAAATATACTTAAATCATCTTGTGTCCAGTTGATATATGCAGACAAGTCTCAGTAGCCAGCAACTCGATTTAAAATGATTACTAGAAATGTAACCAACACAGATTTTAATGCTAGCAGAAACCCCCAAGCTAAGTAGCACTAACAAAGGAATTTCAAAGTAGTCTAACAACTTTCAGTGAGCTCAGATAACTGCAGAGAGACAGAGACACAATATTTAGTGAATCAAAGACACACAATATTTACTGACTCAAATCTTAAATAAGTGCAGAGAAAATATACTTAAATCAGCTTGTGTCCAGTTGATATATGCAGACAAGTCTCAGTAGCCAGCAACTCGATTTAAAATGATTACTAGAAATGTAACCAACACAGATTTTAATGCTAGCAGAAACCCCCAAGCTAAGTAGCACTAACAAAGGAATTTCAAAGTAGTCTAACAACTTTCAGTGAGCTCAGATAACTGCAGAGAGACAGAGACACAATATTTAGTGAATCAAAGACACACAATATTTACTGACTCAAATCTTAAATAAGTGCAGAGAAAATATACTTAAATCAGCTTGTGTCCAGTTGATATATGCAGACAAGTCTCAGTAGCCAGCAACTCGATTTAAAATGATTACTAGAAATGTAACCAACACAGATTTTAATGCTAGCAGAAACCCCAAGCTAAGTAGCACTAACAAAGGAATTTCAAAGTAGTCTAACAACTTTCAGTGAGCTCAGATAACTGCAGAGAGACAGAGACACAATATTTAGTGAATCAAAGACACACAATATTTACTGACTCAAATCTTAAATAAGTGCAGAGAAAATATACTTAAATCAGCTTGTGTCCAGTTGATATATGCAGACAAGTCTCAGTAGCCAGCAACTCGATTTAAAATGATTACTAGAAATGTAACCAACACAGATTTTAATGCTAGCAGAAACCCCCAAGCTAAGTAGCACTAACAAAGGAATTTCAAAGTAGTCTAACAACTTTCAGTGAGCTCAGATAACTGCAGAGAGACAGAGACACAATATTTAGTGAATCAAAGACACACAATATTTACTGACTCAAATCTTAAATAAGTGCAGAGAAAATATACTTAAATCAGCTTGTGTCCAGTTGATATATGCAGACAAGTCTCAGTAGCCAGCAACTCGATTTAAAATGATTACTAGAAATGTAACCAACACAGATTTTAATGCTAGCAGAAACCCCCAAGCTAAGTAGCACTAACAAAGGAATTTCAAAGTAGTCTAACAACTTTCAGTGAGCTCAGATAACTGCAGAGAGACAGAGACACAATATTTAGTGAATCAAAGACACACAATATTTACTGACTCAAATCTTAAATAAGTGCAGAGAAAATATACTTAAATCAACTTGTGTCCAGTTGATATATGCAGACAAGTCTCAGTAGCCAGCAACTCGATTTAAAATGATTACTAGAAATGTAACCAACACAGATTTTAATGCTAGCAGAAACTCCCAAGCTAAGTAGCACTAACAAAGGAATTTCAAAGTAGTCTAACAACTTTCAGTGAGCTCAGATAACTGCAGAGAGACAGAGACACAATATTTAGTGAATCAAAGACACACAATATTTACTGACTCAAATCTTAAATAAGTGCAGAGAAAATATACTTAAATCAGCTTGTGTCCAGTTGATATATGCAGACAAGTCTCAGTAGCCAGCAACTCGATTTAAAATGATTACTAGAAATGTAACCAACACAGATTTTAATGCTAGCAGAAACCCCCAAGCTAAGTAGCACTAACAAAGGAATTTCAAAGTAGTCTAACAACTTTCAGTGAGCTCAGATAACTGCAGAGAGACAGAGACACAATATTTAGTGAATCAAAGACACACAATATTTACTGACTCAAATCCAGTATATGCACAGACAAAGTCTCAGCAGCCAACAACCCAATTTAAAAATGAGATTACTAGAAATGTAACAAATACACATTGAAATGCTAGCAGAAAACCCCAGTCTAACTAACACTAACACAGGAATTTAAAAACAGTCTAACCACTTTCAATGAGCCCAGATGGCTACACTTTTTCACACTTCAGGCAGCATAACTGCAGAGAAACTGAGCACAATATTAACTGAATCAAAGACACACTATATTTTTTGTCTCAAATCCTAGAACCACAACAAACAGCAACAAGAACCAAGAAAAATCCAAATGTCCACAAGCGACAGGAAACCAGGAGACAGTGATGTTAAAATCAAGTCAAATTTTTATTTCACCACCACGAAACAAAATCCACAATAAAATCCAGCTTTGCATTTTCGGTTAATACCGAGCTTTCTCAAGATGAACACCTAAATGAAATAACATCACTAAATAGATAGTAATGAATCATATGATTGGTTAGTTCATTAACATAATTAATAAATAGTCGTCGTATTAAATATAAACATTAATAAAATTCATTTTTTGAGTTCATATTTTTTAAAAATAACATAATAGAAGTTGTTATAGTTGTACAGCACTCATAATCCTTATTGCATAAAACCAATAAAAAACATTAAAAAATTATTCCATGTATATGACTGAGGAAAGCCATATTTCTTTTAGGGCATAAGAATACATGTCACTTAAGTTCTCGTCCCACTTTAAATCCTTTATAACATCTCTGCCAAAATACACAAATGCTGTAAGAATTTGTATCGTTGGACAAAATTTCCATTAGTTAGCCAAAGGTGCGGATATATAGTACACTGAAAATTCTTTAAAAATAAGGTGAGTGTGCAAGGTGATATTTGTAAATCTTATTAAAAGCAATTATAAATTCAATAACGACAGTGAAAATAAACTGTGTGTAGTTCTTTTTTTTCAAACAAAATAAATAAGGTTATCTCATAATAGCAATATCTCAACTTCAAGACACTACTAATATTAATAGTTTCATTAAGA
>NC_056728.1:929719890-929762390 GCF_019279795.1 Protopterus annectens
ACCCAAAACAATTTTAAGCTAAAAAAAAATAAATAGCACAGGAATTTCAAAGCAGTCTAACAACTTTCAATGTGCCCAGATGGCTACATGTTTTCATACTTCAAGCAACTTAACTGCAGAGAGACAGAGACACAATATTTACTGAATCAATGACACACAACAGTTACTGACTCAAATCTTAAATAAGTGCAGAGAAAAGTATACTTAAATCAGATTGTCTCCAGTTGATATATGCAGACAAGTCTCAGTAGTCAGCAACTCTGATTAAAATGATAACTAGAAATGGAACCAACAAAGCTTTTAATGCTAGCAGAATCCCCCAGTCTAACTAACACAAACACATGAATTTCAAAGCAGTCTAACAACTTTCAGTGGGCCCAGATGGCTACACTTTTTCACACTTCAGTCCACTTAAATGCAGAGAGACAGAGACACAATATTTACTGATTCAAAGACACACAATATTTACTGACTCAAATCTTAAATAAGTACAGATAAAAGAATACTTAAATTAGCTTGTGTCCATTTGATATATGCAGACCAGTCTCAGTAGCCAGCAACTCCAATTAAAATGATTACTAGAAATTTAACCATCACAGATTTTAATGCTAGCAGAAACCTCCAGTCTAACACTAACAAAGGAATTTCAAAGCAGTCAAACAACTTTCAATGAGCCCAGATAGCTACACTTTTTCACACTTCAGGCAACTTAACTGCAGAGAGACAGAGACGCAATACTTACTGAATCAAAGACACACAAAATTTACTGGCTCAAATCTTAAATAAGTGCAGAAAAAGGTATACTTAAATCAGCTTGTTTCCAGTTGATAAATGCAGACAAGTCTCAGTAGCCAGCAACTCCAATTAAAATAATTACTAGAAATGTAACCAATAAACGTTTTAATGCTACCAGAAACCACCAGTCTAACGAACACTAACACAGGGATTTCAAAGCAGTCTAACAACTTTCAATGAGCCCAGATGGCTACACGTTTTTCACACTTCAGGCAACTTAATTGCAGAGAGACAGAGACACAATATTTACTGAATCAATGACACACAATATTTACAGACTCAAATCTTAAATAAGTGCAGAGAAAAGTATACTTAAATCAGCTTGTGTCTTGTTGACATATGCAGTTAAGTCTCAGTAGCCAGCAACTCTGATTAAAATGATTACTAAAAATGTAACCAATACATATTTTAATGCTAGGATAAACCTCCACTCTAACTAACAGCAACACAGGAATTTCAAAGCAGTCTGACAACTTTTAATGAGCCCAGATGGCTACACTTTTTCACACTTCAGGCAACTTAAAGGCAGAGAGACAGAGACAAAATATTTGCTGAATCAAACATACACAATATTTACTGTCTCAAACTTAAAATAAGTGCAGAGAAAAGTATACTTAAATCAGCTTGTGTCCAATTGATGCGGTCAAGTCTCAGTAGCCAGCAGCCCCGATTAAAATGATTACTAGAAATGTAACCAACACAGATTTTAATGCTAGCAGAAACCCCCAGTCTAACTAACACTAACACAGGAATTTCAAAGCAGTCTAACAACTTTCTATGAGCCCGGATGGCTACACGTTTTTCACACTTCAGGCAACTTAACTGCAGAGAGACAGAGACACAATATTTACTGAATCAATGACACACAATATTTACAGACTCAAATCTTAAATAAGTGCAGAGAAAAGTATACTTAAATCAGCTTGTGTCCAATTGATGCAGTCAAGTCTCAGTAGCCAGCAACTCCGATTAAAATGATTACTAGAAATGTAACCAACACAGATTTTAATGCTAGCAGAAACCCCCAGTCTAACTAACACTAACACAGGAATTTCAAAGCAGTCTAACAACTTTCAATGAGCCCAGATGGCTACACTTTTTCACATTTCAGGCAACATACCTGCAGAGAGACAGAGATTCAATATTCTCTGAAAGAAAGACACGCAATATTAACCGACTCAAATCATAAATAAGTACAGAGAAATGTATACTTTAAATCAGATTGTGTCCAGTTGATACATGCAGACAAGTTTCAGTAGTCAGCAACTCTGATTAAAATGATTACTAGAAATGTAACCAGCACAGATTTTAATGCTAGCAGAAACCCCCAGTCTAACTAACACTAACAAAGGAATTTCAAAGCAGTCTAACAACTTTCAATGAGCCCAGACAGAAACACTTTTTCACACTTCAGGCCACTTAACTGTAGAGAGACAGAGACACAATATTTACTGAATCAAAGACACACAATATTTACTGACTCAAATCTTAAATAAATGCAGAGAAAAGAATACTTAAATTAGCTTGTGTCCATTTGATATATGCAGACCAGTCTCAGTAGCCAGCAACTCCGATTAAAATGATTACGAGAAATTTAACCATCAAAGATTTTAATGCTAGCAGAAACCTCCAGTCTAACTAACACTAACAAAGGAATTTCAAAGCAGTCAAACAACTTTCCATGAGCGCAGATGGCTACACCTTTTCACACTTCAGGCAACTTAACTGCAGAGAGACAGAGACACAATATTTACTGAATCAAAGACACACAATATTTACTGACTCAAATCTTAAATAAGTGCAGAGAAAAGTATACTTAAATCAGCTTGTGTCCAGTTGATATATGCAGTTAAGTCTCAGTAGCCAGCAACTATGACTAAAAGGATTACTAGAAATGTAATCAATACATATTTTAGTGCTAGCACAAACCTCCAGTCCAACTAACAGTAACACAGGAATTTCATAGCAGTCTAACAACTTTTAATGAGCCCAGATGGCTACAACTTTTCACACTTCAAGCAACTTAACGACAGAGAGACAGAGACACAATATTGACTGAATCAAAGACACACAATATTTACTGACTCAAATCTTAAATAAGTGCAGAGAAAAGTATACTTAAATCAGCTTGTGTCCAGTTGATATATGCAGACAAGTCTCAGTAGCCAGCAACTCCGATTAAAATTATAACTAGAAATGTAACCAACACAGATTTTAATGCTAGCAGAAACACCCAGTGTAGCTAACACTAACACAGGAATTTCAAAGCAGTCTAACAACTTTCAATGAGCCCAGATGGCTACACTTTTTTCACACTTCAGGCAACTTAACTGTAGAGAGACAGAGACACAATATTTACTAAATCAATGACGCACAATATTTACTGACTCAAATCTTAAATAAGTGCAGTGAAAAGTATACTTAAATCAGCTTGTGTCCAGCTGATATATGTAGACAAGTCTTAGTAGCCAGCAACTTCAATTGAAATGATTACTAGAAAGTAGCCAACACATATTTTAATGCTAGCAGAAATACCCAGGTTAACTAACACTAACCCAGGAATTTCAAAGCAGTCTAACAACTTTCAATGAGCCCAGATGGCTACACTTTTTTCACACTTCAGGCAACTTAACTGCAGAGAGACAGAGACACAATATTTACTGAATCAAAGACACACAATATTTACTGACTCAAATCTTAAATAAGTGCAGAGAAAAGTATACTTAAATCAGATTGTGTCCAGTTGATATATGCAGACAAGTCTCAGTAGTCAGCAACTCTGATTAAAATGATAACTAGAAATGTAACCAACACAGATTTTAATGCTAGCAGAATCCCCCTGTCTAACTAACACTAACACAGGAATTTTAAAGCAGTCTAACAACTTTCAATAAGCCCAGATGGCTACACTTTTTTCACACTTCAGGCAACTTAATTACAGAGAGACAAAGACAAAATATTTACTGAATCAAAGACACACAATATTTACTGGCTCAAATCTTAAATAAGTGCAGAGAAAAGTATACTTAAATCAGCTTGTGTCCAGTTGATATATGCAGACAAGTCTCAGTAGCCAGCAACCCCGACTAAAATGATTACTAGAAATGTAACCAACACAGATTTTACTGCTAGCAGAAACCCCCAGTCTAACTAACACTAACAAAGGAATTTCGAACCATTCAAACTTTCAATGAGCCCAGATGGCTACACTTTTTCACACTTCAGGCTACTTAACTGCAGAGAGACAGAGGCACAATATTTACTGAACCAAAGACACACAATGTTTACTGACTCAAATCTTAAATAAGTGAAGAGAAAAGTATACTTAAATCAGCTTGTGTCCAGTTGATATATGCAGTTAAGTCTCAGTAGCCAGCAACTCCAATTAAAATAATTACTAGAAATGTAACCAATACACATTTTAATGCTAGCAGAAACCGCCAGTCCAACTAACACTAACACAGGAATTTCAAAGCAGTCTAACAACTTTCAATGTGCCCAGATGGCTACATGTTTTTCACACTTCAGGCAACTTAACTGCAGAGAGACAGAGACACAATATTTATTGAATCAAAGACACACAACATTTACTGACACAAATCTTAAATAAGTGCAGAGAAAAGTATACTTAAATCAGATTGTGTCCAGTTGATATATGCAGTCAAGTCTCAGTAGCCAGCAAATCCAATTAAAATGATTACTAGAAATGGAACCAACACAGATTTTAATGCTAACAGAAACCCCCAGTCTAACTTATACAAACACATGAATTTCAAAGCAGTCTAAAAACTTTCAATGAGACCAGATGGCTACACATTTTCACACTTTAGGTAACTTAACTGCAGAGAGACAGAGACACAATGTTTATTGAATCAAAGACACAATATATTTACTGACTCAAATCTTAAATAAGTGCAGAGAAAATTATACTTAAATCAGTTTGTGTCCAATTGATATATGCAGACAAGTCTCAGTAGCCAGCAACTCTGATTAAAAAGATTACTAGAAATGTAACCAACATAGATTTTAATGCTAGTGGAAACCCCCAGTCTAACAAACACAGGAATTTCAAAGCAGTCTAACAACTTTCAATAAGCCCATATGGCTACACTTTTTCACACTTCGGGCAACTTAACTGCAGAGAGACAGAGACACACTATTTACAGAATCAAAGACACACAACACTTACTGACTCAAATCTGAAGTAAGTGCAGAGAAACGTATACTTAAATCGGCTTCTGTCCAGTTGATATATGCAGACAAGTCCCAGTAGTCGGCAACTCTGATTAAAATGATTACTAGAAATATAATCAATACACATTTTAATGCTAGCAGAAACCCCCAGTCTAAACAACATTAACACAGGAATTTCAAAGCAGTCTAACAACTTTCAATGAGCCCAGATGGCTACACTTTTTCACACTTCAGGCAACTTAAATGCAGAGAGACAGAGACACAATATTTACTGAATCAAAGATACGCAATATTTACTGACTCAAATCTTTAATAAGTGCAGAGAAAAGTATATTTAAATCAGCTTGTGTCCAGTTGATATATGCAGTCAAGTCTCAGTAGCCAGCAAATCCAATTAAAATGATTACTAGAAATGGAACCAACACAGATTTTAATGCTAGCAGAAACCCCCAGTCTAACTAACATAAACACATGAATTTCAAAGCAGTCTAAAAACTTTCAATGAGACCAGATGGCTACACATTTTCACACTTTAGGTAACTTAACTGCAGAGAGGCAGAGAGACAATCTTTATTGAATCAAAGACACAATATATTTACTGACTCAAATCTTAAATAAGTGCAGAGAAAATTATACTTAAATCAGGTTGCGTCCAATTGATATATGCAGACAAGTCTCAGTAGCTAGCAACTCTGATTAAAAAGATTACTAGAAATGTAACCAACATAGATTTTAATGCTAGTGGAAACCCCCAGTCTAACAAACACAGGAATTTCAAAGCAGTCTAACAACTTTCAATGAGCCCATATGGCTACACTTTTTCACACTTCAGGCAACTTAACTGCAGAGAGACAGAGACACACTATTTATAGAATCAAAGACACACAACACTTACTGAATCAAATCTGAAGTAAGTGCAGAGAAAAGTATACTTAAATTGGCTTCTGTCCAGTTTATATATGCAGACAAGTCCCAGTAGTCGGCAACTCTGATTAAAATGATTACTAGAAATATAATCAATACACATTTTAATGCTAGCAGAAACCCCCAGTCTAAACAACATTAACCCAGGAATTTCAAAGCAGTCTAACAACTTTCAATGAGCCCAGATGGGTACACTTTTTCAAACTTCAGGCAACTTATCTGCAGAGAGACAGAACCACCATATTTACTGAATCAAAGACACACAATATTTACTGACTCAAATCTTAAATAAGTGCAGAGAAAAGTATACTTAAATCAGCCTGTGTCCAGTTATATATGCAGTTAAGTCTCAGTAATCAGCAACTCCAATTAAAGTGATTACTAGAAATGTAAGCAACACAGATTTTATTGCTAGCAGAAACCCCCAGTCTAACTAACACTAACACCGGAATTTCAAAGCAGTCTAACAACTTTCAGTGAGCCCAGATGTCTACACTTATTCACACTTCAGGCAACTTATCTGCAGAGAGACAGAGACTCAATATTCACTGAATCAAAGACACACAATATTTACTGACTCAAATCTTAAATAAGTGCAGAGAAAAGTATACTTAAATCAAATTGTGTCCAGTTGATATGTGCAGACAAGTCTCAGTAGCCAGCAACTCTGACTAAAATGATTACTAGAAGTGTAACCAACACAGATTCTAATGCTAGCAGAAACACCCAGTCTAACTAACACTAACACATGAATTTCAAAGCAGTCAAACAACTTTCAATGAGCCCAGATGGCTACACTTTTTTCACACTTCAGGCAACTTAACTGCAGAGAGACCGAGACTCAATATTCACTGAATCAAAGACAAACAATATTTACTGACTCAAATCTTAAATAAGTGCAGAGAAAATAATACTTAAATCAGATTGTGTGCAGTTGATATATGCAGACAAGTCTCAGTAGTCAGCAACTCTGATTAAAATGATAACTAGAAATGTAGCCAACACAGATTTTAATGCTAGCAGAATCCCCTTGTCTAACTAACACTAACACAGGAATTTCAAAGCAGTCTAACAACTTTCAATGAGCCCAGATGGATACACTTTTTCACACTTCAGGCAACTTATATGCAGAGAGACAGAGACACAATATATACTGAATCAAAGATACACAATATTTACTGACTTAAATATTTAATAAGTGCAGAGAAAAGTATATTTAAATCAGCTTGTGTCCAGTGGATATATGCAGTCAAGTCAAAATAGCCAGCAACTCCTATTAAAATGATTACCAGAAATGTAACCAACACAGATTTTAATGAAAGCAGATACCTCCAGTCTAACTAACACTAACACAGGAATTTCAAAGCAGTCTAACAACTTTCAATGAGCCCAGTTGGCTACACTTTTTCACACTTCAGGCAACTTATCGGCAGAGAGAAAGAGAGAGACTCGATAATCACAGAAGCAGACGGACAACATTTACTGACTCAAACCTTAAATACCTGTTGAGAAAAGTATACTTAAATCAGATTGTGTCCAGTTGATATATGCAGACAAGTCTCAGTACTCAGCAACTTTGATTAAAATGATTACTAGAAATGTAACCAACTCAGATTTTAATGCTAGCAGAAACCCCCATTTAATTAACACTAACACAGGAATTTCAAAGCAGTCTAACAACTTTCAGTGAGCCCAGATGGCTACACTTTTTTCAAACTTCAGGCAAGTTAACTACAAAGAGACAGAGACACAGTATTTACTGTATCGAAGACACACAATATTTACTGGCTCAAATCCTTATTAAGTGCAGAGAAAAGTATACTTAAATCAGCTTGTCACCAGTTGATATATGCAGACAAGTCTCAGTAGCCAGCAACTCTAATTAAAATGATTACTAGAAATGTAACCAACACAAATTTTAATGCTAGAAGAAACCTCCAGTCTAACTAATAGTAACACAGGAATTTCAAAGCAGTCTAACAACTTTTAATGAGCCCAGATGGCTACACTTTTTCACACTTCAGACAACATAACTTCAGAGAGACAGAGACACAATATTTACTGAATCAAATACGCACAATATTTACTGACTCAAATCTTAAATAAATGCTGAGAAAAGTACACTGAAATCAGCTTGTGTCCAGTTGATGCATGTAGGCAAGTCTCAGTAGCCAGCAACTCTGATTAAAATTATAACTAGAAATGTAACCAACACAGATTTTAATGCTACCAGAAACACCCAGTGCAGCTAACACTAACACAGGAATTTCAAAGCAGTCTAACAACTTTCAACGAGCCCAGATGGCTACACCTTTTTCACACTTCAGGCAACTTAAGTGCAGAGAGACAGAGACACAATATTTACTGAATCAAAGACACACAATATTTACTGACTCAAATCTTTAATAAGTGCAGAGAAAAGTATACTTAAATCAGCTTGTGTCCAGTTGATATATGCAGTCAAGTCTCAGTAGCCAGCAACTCCTATTAAAATGATTACTAGAAATGTAACCAACACAGATTTTAATGCTAGCAGAAACCCCCAGTCTAACTAACACTAACACAGGAATTTCAAAGCAGTCTAACAACTTTCAATGAGCCCAGATGGCTACACTTTTTCACACTTCAGGCAACTTAACTACAGAGAGACAGAGACACAATATTTACTGAATCAAAGACACACAATATTTACGGACTCAAATCTTAAATAAGTGCAGAGAAAATTATATTTATATCAGCCTGTGTCCAGTTGATATATGCCAAGTCTCAGTAGCCAGCAACTCTGATTAAAATGATTACTAGAAATATAACCAACACAGATTTTAATGCTAGCAAAACCCCCAGTCTAACTAACACTAACTCAGGAATTTTGAAGAATTCTAACAACTTTCAATGAGCCCAGATGGCTACACTTTTTCACACTTCAGGCAACTTAACTGCAAAGAGACAAAGACACAATATTTACTGAATCAAAGACACACAATATTTACTGACTCAAATCTTTAATAAGTGCAGAGAAAAGTATACTTAAATCAGCTTGTGTCCAGTTGGTGTATGCAGTTAAGTCTAAGAAGCCAGCAACTCCAATTAAAATGATTACTAGAAATGTAACCAACACAGATTTTAATGCTGGCGGAAACCCCCAGTCTAACTAAGACTAACACAGGAAGTTCAAAGCAGTCTAACAACTTTCAATGAGCCCAGATGGCTGCAGTTTTTCACACTTCAGGCAACTACCCTGCAGAGAGACAGAGACTCAATATTCACTGAATCAAAGATGCACAATATTTACTGACTCTAATCTTAAATAAGTGCAAAGAAAAGTATACTTAAGTCAGCTTGTGTCCAGCTGATATATGCAGACAAGTCTCAGTAGCCAGCAACTCCGATTAAAGTGATTACTAGAAATGTAACCAACACAGATTTTAATGCTAGCAGAAACCCCCAGTCTAACTAACACTAACACAGGAATTTTGAAGAAGTCTAACAACTTTCAATGAGCCCAGATGGCTAAATTTTTTCACACTTCAAGCAACTTAAATGCAGAGAGACAGAGACACAATATTTACTTAATCAGAGACACACAATATTTACTGAGTAAAATTTTAAATAAGTGCAGAGAAAAGTATACTTCAATCAGATTGTGTCCAGTTGATATATGCTGACAAGTCTCAGTATTCAGCAAGTCTGATTAAAATGATTACTATAAATGCAACCAGCACAGATTTTAATGCTAGCAGAAACCCCCAGTCTAACTAACACTAACAAAGGAATTTCAAAGCAGTCTAACAACTTTCAATGAGGCCAGATGGATACACCTTTTTCACACTACAGGCAACTTAAATGCAGAGAGACAGAGACAATATTTACTGAATCAAAGATACACAATATTTACTGACTCAAATCTTTAATAAGTGCAGAGAAAAGTATTTTTAAATCAGCTTGTGCCCAGTTGATATATGCAGTCAAGTCTCCGTAGCCAGCAACTCCTATTAAAATGATTACTAGAAATGTAACCAACACAGATTTTAATGCTAGCAGAAGCCCCCAGTTTAACTAACACTAACACAGGAATTTCAAAGCAGTCTAGCAACTTTCAATGAGCCCAGATGGCTACACTTTTTCACACTTCAGGCAACTTATCGGCAGAGAGAGAGAGAGACTCGATAATCACTGAATCAAACACGGACAACATTTTCTGACTCAAACCTTAAATACCTGTTGAGAAAAGTATACTTAAATCAGTTCGTGTCCAGTTGATATATGCAGACAAGTCTCAGTACTCAGCAACGTTGATTAAATTGATTACTAGAAATGTAACCAACACAGATTTTAATGCTAGCAGAAACCCCCAGTTTAACTAACACTAACACAGGGATTTCAAAGCAGTCTAACAACTTTTAATGAGCCCAGATGGCTACACTTTTTCACACCAGGCAAATTAACTGCAGAGAGACAGAGACACAATATTTACTGAATCAAAGACACACAATATTTACTGACTCAAATCTTAAATAAGTGCATAGGAAAGTATACTTAAATCAGATTGTGTCCAGTTGATATATGCAGACAAGTCTCAGTAGCCAGCAACTGCGATTAAAATAATTACTAGAAATGTAACCAACAAAGATTTTAATGCTAGCAGAAGCTCCCAGTCTAACTAACACTAACACAGGAATTTCGAAGAAGTCTAACAACTTTCAATAAGCCCAGATGGCTACACTTTTTCACACTTCAGGCAACTTAACTGCAGAGAGACAGAGACACAATATTTACTGAATCAAAGACACACAATATTTACTGACTCAAATCTTAAATAAGTGCAGAGAAAAGTATACTTAAATCAGCCTGTGTCCAGTTGATATATGCCGACAAGTCTCAGTAGCCAGCAACTCCAATTAAAATGATTACTAGAAATGTAACCAATACCCATTTTAATGCTAGCAGAAACCTCCAGTCCAACTAACACTAACACAGGAATTTCAAAGCAGTCTAACAACTTTCAATGTGCCCAGATGGCTACACGTTTTTCACACTTCAGACAACTTAACTGCAGAGAGACAGAGACACAATATTTACTGAATCAAAGACACACAACATTTACTGACACAAATCTTAAATAAGTGCAGAGAAAAGTATACTTAAATCAGATTGTGTCCAGTTGATATATGCAGTCAAGTCTCAGTAGCCAGCAAATCCAATTAAAATGATTACTAGAAATGGAACCAACACAGATTTTAATGCTAGCAGAAACCCCCAGTCTAACTTATACAAACACATGAATTTCAAAGCAGTCTAAAAACTTTCAATGAGACCAGATGGCTACACATTTTCACACTTTAGGTAACTTACCTGCAGAGAGACAGAGACACAATGTTTATTGAATCAAAGACACAATATATTTACTGACTCAAATCTTAAATAAGTGCAGAGAAAATTATACTTAAATCAGTTTGTGTCCAATTGATATATGCAGACAAGTCTCAGTAGCCAGCAACTCTGATTAAAAAGATTACTAGAAATGTAACCAACATAGATTTTAATGCTAGTGGAAACCCCCAGTCTAACAAACACAGGAATTTCAAAGAAAGCAGTCTAACAACTTTCAGTGAGCCCAGATGACTACACTTTTTTTCACACTTCAGGCAACTTAACTGCAGAGAGACAGAGACACAATATTTACTGAATCAAAGACACACAATATTTACTGAATCAAATTGTAAATAAGTGCAGAGAAAAGTATGCTTAAATCAGCTTGTGTCCAGCTGATATAAGCAGACAAGTCTCAGTAACCAGCAACTCTGATTAAAATGATTACTAGAAGTGTAACCAACACAGATTCTAATGCTAGCAGAAACACCCAGTCTAACTAACACTAACACAGAAATTTCAAAGCAGTCAAACAACTTTCATTGAGCCCAGATGGCTACACTTTTTTCACACTTCAGGCAACTTAACTGCTGAGAGACAGAGACTCAATATTCACAGAATCAAAGACACACAGCATTTACTAACTCAAATCTTAAATACATGCAGAGAAAAGTATACTTAAATCACCTTGTCTCCAGTTGATATATGCAGACAAGTCTCAGTAGTCAGCAACTCAGATTAAAATGATTACTAGAAATGTAACCAACACTAGTTTTAATGCTAGCAGAAACCCCCAGTCTAATTAACATTAACACAGGAATTTCAAAGCAGTATAACAGCTTTCAATGAGCCCAGATGGCTACACTTTTTCACACTTCAGGCAACCTAACTGCAGAGAGACAGAGACATAATATTTACTGAATCAAAGACACACAATATTTACTGACTCAAATCTTAAATAAGTGCAAGGAAAAGTATACTTAAATCAGCTTGTGTCCAGTTGATATATGCAAATCAGTCTCAGTAGCCAGCAACTCCACTGAAAATGATTACTAGAAATGTAACCAATACACATTTTAATGCTAGCAGAAACCGCCAGTCTAACTAACACTAACACAGGAATTTCAAAGAAGTCTAACAACTTTTAATGAGCCCAGATGGCTACACTTTTTCATACTTCAGGCAACTTAACTGCAGAGAGACAGAGACACAATATTTACTGAATCAAAGACGCATAATATTTACTGACTCAAATCTTAAATAAGTGCCGAGAAAGGTATACTTAAATCAGCTTGTGTTTAGTTGATATATGCAGACAAGTCTCAGTAGCAGCAACTCTGATTAAAATTATAAATAGAAATGTAACCAACACAGATTTTAATGCTAACAGAAACACCCAGTCTGACTAACACTAACACAAGAAATTCAAAGCAGTCTAACAACTTTCAATGAACCCTGATGGCTACACTTTTTTCACACTTCAGGCAACTTAACTGCAGAGAGACAGAGAAACAATATTTACTGAATCAAAGACATGCAATATTTACTGACTCAAATCTTAAATAAGTGCAAAGAAAAGTATACTTAAATCAGCTTGTGTCTAGTTGATATATGCATTCAAGTCTCGGTAGCCAGCAACTCCGATTAATATGATCACTAGAAATGTAACCAACACAGATTTTAATACTAGCAGAAAACCCCAGTCTAACTAACACTAACACAGGAATTTCAAAGCAGTCTAACAACTTTCAGTGAGCCCAGATGGCTACACTTTTTCCCACTTCAGGCAACTTAACTGCAGAGAGACAGAGACACAATATTTACTGAATCAAAACTGCACAATATTTACTGACTTAAATCTTAAACAAGTGCAGAGAAAAGTACACTTAAATCAGCTTGTGTCCAGTTGATATATGCAGACAAGTCTCAGTAGCCAGTAACTCCGATTAAAATGATTACTAGAAATGTAACCAACACAGATTTTAATGCTAGCAGATACCCCCAGTCTAACTAACACTAACACATGAATTTCAAAGCAGTCTAACAACTTTGAATGATCCCAGATGTCTACACTTTTTCACACTTCAGGCAACTTAACTGCAGAGAGACTGAGACACAATATTTACTGAATCAAAGACACACAATATTTACTGACTCAACTCTTAAGTAAGTGCAGAGAAAAGTATACTTAAATCAGCTTGTGTCCATTGGGAGTATGTAATCATAGCTACACCAATAACAACACCACTTCTCCTTCCCTCTGGAACATGTGATAATTGCTACACTTATTATAACTTCACCTGTCTTTCCCAAAAGAAAATATGACCATTACACCAGTGGAAGAGTCTTCTGATCCTTCCTATAATCATTGCTACGCTAATGACAACTCATCCTCTCCTTCCGTCATAAACCTATGAGTCATTGCTAGACCAGTGATAATTCGAATTATACTTTTCTTGAGAACATAGAAAATTGTCTCCTAAAAAATCAGTACACATATAGAAGCTATCCATCTTTGACTTTTTGCAAGTCCATTGAAGCTCAGTACATCCAAAACTGAAACATTTATTGTACATGCAAATTTGCATGTTTTCCCTTGCTTTGCTCTCTTATATTTTTTAGGCAAGGCTCAAATGACAAACCTACCTCCCTAGAAAACACAAGTGGAAAAAAACTAAGGGTAATGCTGCTCAGTGCCAGAAGTCTAAACCTCAAGATGCTCACCCTCGAAGCCCTCCTCAGTATGGAGAACATTGATGTTTGTGCAGTGACTGAAACCTGGTTCAAGGCTCCTGAGAGCACCCCAGCACTATCAGGTTTTACCTCATATCATGCTTTCCAGCCCCGAAACTTGGACCGAACCACAAAAGGAGGGGGAGTATCCATTTTCATCAAAGATACCCACACCTCCAGGTTAGTGGCAATGCACGAAGCATCGGAGACTATCCAGGTGCAACTAACCATAGGCAAAATTACCTTACAGTTTGTGGCATGCTACAGACCACCCTCTCAAACTCAGGATCCCCACACAGCCTTCCTGAAGACACTGGAGAGTCTGAATGTCTCTCCAAATACCATCATTTTGGGAGACTTCAACTACCCAAACATAGACTGGGAACATTACTCAAGCCCCAACACCCTAGCCCAGAGGTTCCTAGAATTCATAAACTCAAATGCAATGGAACAACTAGTCACCATTCCCACAAGAGCAGACAATATACTAGACCTGATCATCACAAACATGGGGACAAAATGCTCCACACCAGAAGTATATCCCTCTTTGGTAAGATCAGACCATAAATTAATCTCACTGGAAATCCACATCCCACCCCCACCCCCTGCACAAAAGACCACAGTGAAGAACTTCTCAAAAGCAAACTTCACACTTCTTAAGACTGAAGTGGTATCCTTCAAGGCCCCTGGGCCAGTGGAAACCACAATCCACACTGCTGAATCCTTTGCAAATGCCTTCTATGGGCACCTTCAAGAATGCATGGATCATGCAATCCCAAATAAAACCAAGACCCATTCCCCAAAGGCAGGCACCCGGTCTGGTGGACCCCAGCCATAAACAAACTTTACAACAGGAGGAGGAAGCTACTACATGACAGAGCAAAATTCCTAAAAGGGAAGGCGTCTCTGATCAGTACTAGCAAAAAACTACGATCACTCATAAAATCATCCAAGGCCAACTTTGAGAGAAAAATCGCAAAAGACAATCACAAGGCCTTCTTTAGCTATGTTAGAAACCTGGGTGGAAACTCCCAGATATGCTCAGAGTTAGTCCAAAATGACACAAAATACACTGAACCCACTGACATTGCCAACATTCTGGCAGACAGATTCAGTGCAAATTTCTCCTCCCTCCCAAAAGGAGAAATAACTATCCCAGCAGAGTGTAGCCTCCCTAACATCTCAGATGCCCAGGTGAGAGCCGCCCTCTCTAAAGCTAAAAACACAGCATCAATGGAACCGGATGGTGTCCTGGGCTGTGTGCTACATGAACTCCAAGAGGAACTAAACCCACACATAAGGCTGCTGTTTAATCTTAGCCTTACTACAGGATACGTACCCAAAGAGTGGCGTACGGCAACAGTGGTCCCACTTCACAAAGGCGGTGCTTCTACGGACCCTGGAAATTACTGCCCCATAAGCTTGACGAGCCTGGTCTGCAAAGCTATGGAGAGGATCATTATGGAACTCATAAACAAAGACATTGGGGACCTACAGACATTGGATCCTACCCAATTTGGCTTTGTCAAGAGCAGATCCTGCCTTTTGAACTTGGTCGACTTTTTTGAAACAGTCACTAAGGCCATTGATGAGGGTAAGGCAGTTCACACAGCCTACCTTGACCTTGCAAAAGCCTTTGACACAATACCCCACTCAGGTATCATAGACAAACTCACCAGCTTAAATGTAAACCCATATGTCACAAGATGGGTTGCAAACTGGCTCAAGGACAGAACCCACAGGGTCAGAGTTGCTAGAGCTATGTCAGACTCTAAGCCAGTCACAAGCGGTGTCCCACAGGGCTCAGTCCTGGGACCCCTCTTGTTCGCATTTATTTTTCCAGGTACAGGCAAACATAGGAGGATTGTGGCTGACAAAGTTCACAGATGACTGCAAACTGGGCGCCATAATTGATACTCCAGCGGACACAAACATCCTTCAGAGAGGCCTCATAGGAATGGATAATTGGTGCCAGAGCCATGGCCTTAAGCTGAACGCCAAAAAATGTATAGTCATACCCTTTGGGAAAAACAAGGTACCGACAAATTACCACATAGGCGGTAATCCATTAAATGGAAGAGGTAATCAGGGACCTAGGGACCCAGGTTGACAGTAACCTCTCATTTGACACTCTCATTGCCAAAGTGGTTAGGAAGACCTTCTATATTGCCCACCTTATCATGAAGGGTTTCACATCTAGATCAAGAGAGGTCATTGTGCCCCTGTACTCTTCTCTTATCAGGCCAATGACTGAGTACAATGCCCCATTTGGGATGTATCTCACCCGACACCTGCAGCAGTTGGAAAGACCCCAAAAGTTCCTCACCAAGAGGATAAAGGGTCTTAAACATATGTCATATGCTGCCCGACTGAAAAAACTCCAGCTCTATTCAGTCGCATACCACCTACTCAGAGGTGATCTGTGCCTGACATACAAGGCCATGTCCAATCCTGAATTAATGGACATGCTCCACCTCAGAAAATCCAAATCCATCAGAGCCACGAGAACAAGTGACTTAAACCTCAACACAGAAATAAATAGGACATGCTGGAGGGACAGATTCATAACCCAGAGGCTCCCTACACTCTGGAACAGAATCCCAGTCCATGTTAGGCAGAGCCCCTCACTGACTCTATTCAAGAGAAATCTCGACGAGTGGATGGGAGATCGTAGGTTTACCCCGGGGGTCATCTTTGTGTCACTACTAGACAGAGGCATAGTAAACTAAACCCTAAAAGGGTGTAGTATTCTCATCCTAAGGGGTGGTGTAAGCCACATACACTCTGGCTAGGCTTATAAATGCCTTAGGGCAGATAGCCTAGTAGGAACCTATGAACCTATGAACCTATATACACTCAAATGCTTGTACACACAGTAAAGACAGTTGAAAGAAGAGACATAAGCCATGTAGACCTGATTGATAGGATGAAAACACATTAAAAAACTGTTTGTAGTTCTCTTTAACAAACTTAAATTTAGCTAAAAAGTTTTAGTAGTTCATATTGTTTGTTTTAGTGATAAGATAAGAAAAGATAAAGTCCACTGGGTGAGCTATGTCTTGTGCGATAAAATTTAAGGAGTCAGTCACTTCTGCAGACCCACATGGTGTAGCCTCAGATACTGCTTACCCATTGAAGTCTATTTCACAAGCAGCGATGTCTGGCAAGATGGACCATGACACTGAGATCTTGTCAAATGGGCTTGATCAGATAATGTCAGAATGTGCAAAAATGTACCAATATCTGATTAAATTTCATGGAGAAATTTCATGCCAATATAAAGGAGAGAAAAACTAATTGTCTGCCTACTCAGACCAGCAGCAAGACATTTTTGCTAAACTTCATGATGCTAGATGTCAAGTTGAGACAATGGGGACACACATTGAGGACCAACAGCTGTGGTTAATAGGCCAGGAGGACAGGGGTAAAAGATGCAATCTGCACTTTTCAGGGATTCTTGAGCATGAAGAGGGCAGAAACTGTCTATGGCATATGAAGTCTAATCTTGTAAACTGGTCAGGCATTGCTCATGCTGAAATCCATTTTAGAGGGTACACCAAGTTCAGTTGCATCATCATTTTGGATTGCAGATTCTGATGAACTTCATAATCTAGCTTGAAATGTGTATTATTAAAATAGAGGAGCCTGTCTGCTCTCTAAATTTCTAGCAAGAAAACAACTACTGGTACCAATCACAGTTTTGTAGACAAAAACTACTCTCTATACACAAGAAAGCACAGGCAAGCTTTTGTATCAGTCCTCAGACTTGAAGGTCTTCTTATCTGGGGTAGTGATAACCTTCATTGAGCCAGAGGAGGCAGTGAAAGTTCTGAACAGAACATGCAAATTAGCACTACTAGTTTAACACAGCACATGAGATCAATATGCTCCTTTCCTCACTATGAATAGAAAAAAGCCATATAACTATGCAGACTACTCCTTCTGTTCAGGAGATGCATGCTGAACATATAGAATGCCACTTTGTTTCCTGGAAAATCGACTTCCTAAAGTCAAGTGTCTGCTTTAGTGAGCTGACCTTTTGAAAATTTAGTGCAATATGTTAGAAGATATTGGCAACTTGTTTTCATGAAAGGTTACAATGAAGAGGCACTGAGATGTATGGTGTGACACATGAACATACAAAATAATTGTGTTTTTTTGTTATTGAGTGTGATTCAGATTTAGTTTTGATGAGATTCTCCTTAAAAAGGGCTAGGCTTTCCTGACTCAAAGCTTTTTTTATGACATAAATGAAAAAAGCCAATAAGGTGATGGCTAAATTTGATTACTTAGCCAGTCTTGGAACTTTTGTACTTACAACATTATCTTTCCATAGAATAATAGGAATGTTGGGCTTGGATTTTAGATATTGATGCCATTCTCAGGCTTTTAGTGAGTTTTATTAAGTCTGGTATGGTCAATTTTCATACCTCTGTCTGGACAAACTTTTGTGTAAGCTCGTCCCCTAGAGAATCTGCTTATTATTCATGTCTGAGCTATTTAGACATGGGTGGGATGTTAAAGGAATAGTAACTTATCTGTTTCTAAAAAGACAATAGAAAAAGTAAACTATTCATTACCAAATGTAAACCTCCAAAAGATTTGTATGTATTATAGACTACAGAACTTTGGCTTATCTCACTTAATGTCATTAGTAAGTTTGCTATTTTACTTAAATGTCAGTTTTTAGGAGCCAAGCATTAGTTATTCAGGGTTCATAGATAATTACTAGGCCTCTAGTCCAGAAGACCATTGAGGAGCATAGCCCAATTTGCCAGTTGCACCAAAGCACTGCCTGTTTAAGTGACTTGCTCAAGTTTACACAGTAGTTGAATGGAGGCTGAGAAAATCAAACTCTGTACTCCAGGAAGCTGGTCATTAGCAACTCAGTCTTAATCCAGTATGCTAACTAGTCAGTATATTGTCAGTTTTTTCATTGTGTGTACACTGTACATGCCTGGGAATGGAATCATTGACTTTAGCTTTTATTTTGCCTCACTGCAAGATTTCTGGACTTCCTTACTATAGATGGCGTAAAGATATTATTTGGCTTTCAGCTATGATCATCATTCCTGGACCTTACAGTGATCTTAAATATGTGTGCTTATACGAGTGACTTTTTTATGCTTATGGAGATATCTCATTGTACTCTTCCACTGAAATGTGTGTGGCCTTAATGAATACCACTAAGTTTTAGTGGCTAGGGAGGGGGCTAAATTGTGTTGAAACAAAAAGTATAGTTTGTAAATTTACCATTATAAAAAAATGGCAGTTTGTAAGCTTACCGTTATAAAATGGAAGCTGTTAAATTGGTTAGTCTACCCTACCTTATTAGATAAGTGTAGGATCTGGAATAAATTTGTTTTTTGAAGATCTAACTTCTGAAGAGTTAGGTAACAGGGTGGACTTGAGTCTTAGTGTACACAAATATCACAATATGAGAGAAGATATTAATTGATAGTAGTCTTTCTGTTATATGCTCAGAAGTCTGTGAATAAATCTAAACAACACAATCCTCTTCCAATGTAATAGCTACAAATGCTGGTAGCTAATTTGTATGGTTGAATGCACTTTAGTTAATTTAAAGGAACATCTAACTCTAACCAAGTCTGGTTTGGAGCCTGGGTGGCTACATTCTCTTCCTTTTTCATTTTCTTAATTACAAAAGAAACAGGCTGCCATCTCCTTGGAAGTCTACTGTAAATAGCTGTTGTAGAGTTTTGTGTTTGTTGATGGGTAGTGGTTACTATTCATGTAATATGGGGTGGAATATAACCAGCTGTAGTTATGGAAATCCAGCTAAAAGAAGTTGGTTTACTTTTTTTTAGGGAATGGGTAGTTTAATAAACATAATGTCATGGAATGTAAATGACGTGAACTCCTCAGTGAAATGGACAAAAATATTTTCATATCTTAAAAAAAAGATTACCCTGCTGCCCTATTTTTACAAGAGGCAAATCTGTCTGATTTAGATCAAGAAAAACTGGGGAAGTCTGAATATCCAAAAATACAGTTTGAAGTTACTCCAATGGCAATCAAAGAGGTGTATTTATAAAGACATACAGAGAGATTCAGTTTCTTACTGATGCAGTCTTGAAGAGTGAATGAATGGGAAGGTTCTATATGAGGTTATAATAACTCTGATCAATGTTTATTTTCCAAGAGGGCCAAACAAATAATTTTTTCCACTTATGATGGCCTGGATATTGGCCAAGAAGTGGATAAATGGTTTGTAATGGAAACTTGAATACATGAGCCATGGGTCTAGAGGATACCAGTGTGTTAGTAAAGGATTTACTTGATGTTTCAGAACCTGCTAACAGTACAGACACTCATTATACATACTACTACAGTATGTAATAAAAGTTTCTACAGCATAGCTAAGAGTTTCTTATTGAAGTAACACCCATACTTGTCAAATTCTTTCATAGCTGGGGCTATCATGCTTTCTGATCAAGCTAAATTATGACTCACAATTGAGGAAATGTCCAACTGGAAAGATACTGGCAGCATAACATACTTTTGTACAATGATAATATTTTTTCATCAGTGAATACTGGAATGAGTGGGGTACATGTGAATGTAGGCTGGAAGTGATCATTTATACTGCAACTCAATATGATACACATAACTTATCAATTTAACAATGCTGCCTGTTGAAATGTTGAGGCTCATAATTGTGAGCCACAAAATGATGGGGAAAAAAAGAGCAAAAATACAGGATAATAGTGATGTCAAACATTACTTTTCTCCTTTAAAGGAAAGATGGCAGCAAGTAGGTTGATGCAATGTTTTCCTAGTGCTGTTAGTAAGATAGTGCTTGAAGGAATTCAGGAATCAGAAAGACCGTCACTAATGCACGTGTTTAGCCTACCTAAAGCCTGTTTCAGTTGCCTGGATAAGTCAGGGGGTGCTGTTCAGTATGACCCTGTTACTGCATGCAGGATGTTTATGATGTGCTGCATTTTGCACAACATGATTATGCATTGGCCTAGTACACATTTATCCTATGATGGCAGTGCAGCTCCTAATACTGTTCCTTCATCCAGAAATTAAAAGTGATGGTGGCCAGCCAACAGCAGTAACAAGGGACCTCAAGCAGAAGGCTCATGCATGATACAGTGATATGCAGACAAAGAGGTAACAAGTATTTCATCACTACGGACCATGACATTATGGCAGTGGTACCTTTAATTCAATATCCAATAGATTAAACTTGATGCATGCAACATTACCCGTGAGCTATACTGAAAGGTGCATGGCCTACTATCACTGTACATCAGACAGTTGCACTATTATGCAAAGACATTTTTGTTTTTATTGCTGAATTAATTGATTTATTTATTGATCGATTTAAGTGTAGAGTTACTCAGAAGTACAGTGTTTTTATAGCAGACATGAATCAGGCTACTACCTGTCAGTATTTCAAGCTGCATTGAAAGTATTGACATAATGTATGTGCATTTTTGAAAGTGCTGGAAAAATGAATGTGTGAAGTGTTAGCCACTGATTTATTGTGTTACCTCAAGTGATAATTCACATCAGCTTAGGTAGCTCTTTCACTGATACCTATTTCTGTGTGTTATCAGAACTATTAAGTAATCATCATTTGTGCAGTTCTGAGGGTGAGTTTACAACAATGCTAGTTTCACTTTTAGGAGTTATGACTGTAACAAATGCATGCATGGCCCTAGTTGCACTTTCCTACAATGAACTGATTGCTGAATTAACATTTTGCTGAACTGAATGATTTCATGCCCCCCCCCCCCATAAAATGTTGATTTTTTCTGTATTTTACATGGTAACATCAGGCATTTTACACGTGTAATGAGTAATTGTGTATTTCAGTCTTTGCCTGTGTTTTATCAATGTGATTTTAATGCAATTATATATCTAATGTGTCATATACAATGGCCTCTAATGGCCCTACAGATAGTAAGCAAGCGTTAGCATGAAATCTTGATGCCTAGTTACTGTGATATCATGACCTGCTGGATACATGAAAGCTTGTAGACGTTAATATGACAGTGCTGCAGGATTGTCAGCCTCAACTGCGAGGTTGTACCATGTGTTGACAAAGGCTGACAAGTCCTGCCTGCTTTCTTTTATGTTATGTCACTCATAGTAGTAGTAGTAGCATTACCCTGAGAATCAAGTGTTTTGTGGCCGACTCTTTCCTTGCGTGTGTGGACACTCCCCATCCATGTCCAGATTTGTTTCCTCTGTGGGTCTGGTAAGCCTTTCCAAGTGTATGCATTGAGGTAGACATGCATGCATGCTATGTACTGTGCCACCACACTGTGCATCATCATCTTCATCATCATCATGCCATTGTCCATGGCCTCCACTCTTCCCATGTACTGATGAAATTCTTCACGTATACCCTGCAGTACTCTAACCATTTCTATCTGACTGTCGGTGGCATTATATTTAGCCCAAACAATGTCATGACACATCTGCTGCTGGGCAAGCCAAGGCTTTGCATGTCTCTTGGAGTGAACTGTGATGAATATATTTTCTGGATAGCCCTTTGCACAGGTGTCACAGCAAGTACTGCTAACTGAAACGGTAGCTTCTTCCTTAATGTGTACTTGTGATTAGTAGTTCCAGATAAATTATTAAATAATTTAATAATTTTCCACAGACTTGTTAAATTAAAATAGAACGTTATTCTTTGAAAGCTGGAGGAGCACTTTCTTCTGCTAAGATAATTCATCAGAAAGTAGGCAAAAATGTATTAAGTATAACATGTTATAGTGACTTATTTGCATATCACAGGTTCTTCTGTATGAAACAAGAATCCCCATTTCAACAAGTGAATAGACAAGTGATATCAAATGTAATTCATTCAGTTTAATAGGCTAACAATGTCTGCTTTAATTTGTAAACATAACCTTCTGTATTAAATTTTTCAAGTAACACCGAATGATGTGCATGCTCTACCTTTGCTTTTCCTAATTATGATTACAAACATGAGTTTTTTCACAACTGCATAACTGGCTGATTGTACAAGGCCATAAAGGGAGCCCCCAGTGGCCCCAAACAGAAATGTTACCCACTCTACACTTGATTACATGCTGACTGGCTTAGGTATCTAATTGACAGATACTTTCTGATTAATGTAAATAGGGATGCAACACCAAGCTTTCTGATTGGAATAGCAAGACATAGGACTTCCCTCTATATCAAGACCAAATATGTTGTTACAAAAGAACCTTCAATTTGCATATAAGTCACTGTAACATGTTATATTTAAATATGACTACAAGTTGTGTTTTAAGCCTAATTTCTGATGAAGTCTTTCAGAAGACAAAAGCTGTCATCCAGACTTCCAAGAATAAAGTTCTAGTTTAACTTTTCTACAGGGCTATGGAAAATTATTAAATTATTTAATTATTTAGCTGGAATTATTATTGAACTGTCTTTTTGGAAACATTAATGGATCTATCTTCAAATCAACAAAAGGGAAATTTGTACCAACTTGTACTCTCTAATGTGACCCCTCTGATTCATTTTCATTATTCCTGTGTCCAAGTCCCCACAGGGGCAGAAAACCTGGCTGGTTCACAAAGTGACTTCCTTACTAGTGCAGACCTATTTCCCCCTTTTATGGATAGAAGATACCACCCATGCTGCTATGGGCAAATGTATTTGGTCTAGCTTTTGTTCTTGCATTTTCCACTAAGTCATTTGCTCTTTTCCTACACTGTGCCAGTTTTTGTTTTTTTCCTCCAGCAGCATTAATGTCTGCCATTATCTGACTCCATACCCTAGCCTTCTTTGCCTGCCTTGGTACCCCTTTCCCAAACAGATGTTTTCCATATGTCCTGATATCATCCATTAGAATGTGATTCTTTTTCAGATTAAAATTGTCTCTCCAGTGTCTTGATCCCTGACTTTGGAGCATATTGTAATCTGAAAATGTTAATGTATGGCCACAGTAAAAGCTGATTCACTTAGTACACCCACACAAAGACAGTTTAGTGATAGATATTATTGAAGTGTCCTGTGTTTTATCTACCGACTATTTTAAGCAGATAATTACAAATGTATATATTTATGTTATTTATTTTAACATAAGCATGACAATTCATTTACTGTTTCTACCCTAGTTCTTCATAACTGTTTGTAAAGGCCATAATGTATGACAATGTACTCATCTGATAAAAATGGCACCTTACACTTTCTCATTCCACTGATTAGTAACACTGTTAAGAAAGTCATATTTTTCATAACCAACAGGTAAAATGTTGTTTTGGATAAGCTGTTGTGAGTGAATTGTATGAATCTGTAGGTTTACTAATATTCAAAAATTAACTTTTTTTCTTACTTTAAATGTGTTCACACTTCACTCGACTGTTGACAAAAAGTGGCTATATCCAAATAAAAATGCCAGATTTCAGCCTAAAGGCAGAAATTCAGACTGATTCATGAAATTCTTATTTTATTTTTTTTTTATTTATTTTATTTAACTTTATTTAACATTTGTTAACCGGGAAAGTCCGACTTGGAACAAAGGGAATTTTCAGTGGAAGCCCAGGGAGAAATGCTCCAGATGCATGTCTTTCTAATATGGGAGGAAACCGGAGCACCAAGAGGAAACCCACACAAATGCAGGGAGGACATGCAGACTCCACACAGAAGGCACCCCATCGGAGATTCAAACCAGAGAACCTCTTGCTGTGAGGCAACAATGCTATCACTGCACCGCTGTACCACTGCGCCGTCTATGCATCCACTTATGCAAATGAGGCTCTGCTGGACTGAGCTGTATGAACTACATCATTGCACAGCTATGTATGAGGTACAACTGGTGTAAAATTATCTTGGCTGGCCATAAACCCTCTGCACTGAAGAGCTCTGAGTGTGGGATCATGTGTAAGCACATAAAGCATCTTAAGAATAGTAAATCATTCCATAACTTTTCCATATGTATTCAGTATAACAGTAGTCTATAGAAATAAACTCTAATCTACTACTACTGTGTCCCAATGACCCATAGAAGACCTTAAAAATAATATTAAAGATTTTCCAAAAATTGGATCACAACAATAGTTAAAAGTGTAGTAATGAACTGATTCATCAGCCATAAATGACTGTATCACAGCAAAACTGGTTATATTGACAATACTCGTACAAATGCTTCTATTAACCAAAAGAATGAATACTGTGTGATGACCCACCACTGGACCAGTAATCAAGGAGCCTCAGTCCTCACCACTGTCAACAGTGGGGGATGTACACTGGGAGGATGACAGATACACACACAGTATTTCCAGACACAGCTCTCTACATCAAGTGCAATTTCCCTTAAGAGCACATAGAAGCCACAATCAGTCAGGCTGGTTTCTCCCTCTTTCTCCAGATCCCCAATAAGACTCCCCACAGACACAGCTATAGAGCTGAGATCTCAGCTGAGTGGCCAAGGCAAGACCTCCAGCACCCTCTCTGTCCAACCAGTGCTTCATGTTCCTGATGAAGTGGCTGTCACACACACTGTCTGAGGTTTGATTTACACACACACACACACACACACACACACACACACACACACACACACACACACACACACACACACACACACACACACACACATGCACACACCTGGGATAGGTTTACTAGCTATGCCCTCTTTTGCCCAGGCTAGAAGGTAGTTATCACTGTCACCAGCCAACTCCTTATCAGCTACTTTATGGCACCTAACAAAGGATGTCCAATCTTACTGTGCAATGTTACAATTAATACAAATGGTAGTCTGACCAAGAGCAAGGCTATTGGGATTGGCCTACACAGTGTCACCAAATAAATTTGCAAGTACTGTCAGAACTTAAGTATCTCTACACAGATCAGCCACAATGAAAGGATTAAATATATTTAATAATAAATAATAAAAGAACAAGACATTACTAAATATATATTCACGGTGACAGCAGAGTTCAAAATCACAGGAAATATTTAAAACAACATCGCAGAACAGTTTCAAATAAATAAAGAAAAATAACTAAACTAAGCTTTGTTATATTCCTGACAATATCTAAGAGAATTACTATACCCTAGTTAACTTACTTAAGAGCAAGGCAGATGTGTGGTGAATGGATCTTCTACATGTTGTCAAGTCCAAGACAGAATACAGAATGTTGTGTCTCTCAAAAATACTTCTTAAATTAATATCTCAAATATTACTGCTGGGATAGCTTGCAGAATTACATCATTTCTTGTCATCTGACTTTATCCCAGGTGAAACCTCCACTGCTGGAAGCTAGCAGTATTTAGCATCAACCTGTGAAAATACATAGACCTCAGATCTTTGGCACATGCTAGAAGTTATAAAACAGTTATACTAATTAGGTCACTCCAAAGACAATATAGAAAGCTTCTCAGTACAGACATTGTGTCTATAGCTGTCATAAAGTAATTTAATTTCAGCTATTTTTCTGAAGTTAACCTCCTGTATTCCAGTTTCCACTGTTAAAATATATACATTTAAACAATTACAATAGTGCATGTACATTTCTGGTCTCCTCCTGCAGGGCACACTGTGGATATATTTCAAGCACAAGCACTCTACAAAATACCTTCTCAACACAAATGTCTATACAAACCTAGTTTGATATGCACATGACATACAGTTCTAATACATTTGTAACACAAACATCTTATATAAATCATGTTGATATTCACAAACAACATATAATTATTTACAAAATTCCATATAGCTGTGCTGACAATATCCCCCTTTGTCGCATACTGATACAATCTAGAATTTATTTACATGCTGTAAAAAATGCCACTACGATAATTTTACAAATATCACATTGCTACAAGTTTTCTATCCAAATAAGAAAAGTACTAATACTAAAGAGGACAAACACTGAAGATGCCCATGTGACTTGCTCATTCCATTTAGTAATCCAATCTTTGCCAACAGATCAGCTGCAAAAGTGTTACCACACGGTTGGACATGCTGATATTGCACCACAGAGGGTGTGGTTCACGTCATCTCCTGACCTGCACTTATACCCCCTCACTTGTGAACTGACAGTTCACAAGGAATCATCTGTGAAAGCCCAGGGTCAAGCCCCAAGCTTATTTGAGAAAGAGACCAAGATTCTTCCTTACCTAGTACAGGAGTCATAACTGCAGAAAACTGACCAAGTAGTAGCCAAAAGTGAATGAAAAAAAAATTGAAAACTGACAGGAGTTGATGAATGCCTTTCAGCCCTGATAGGAATCCACAACTCTGAGCAGCAGTGTTGAGACAGATATGATGAAGTGCAAAGGTGGATTGGGGACCAAATTGCCCAGTGGGTAGCTCAGATGCTTGAGAGAAAGACAAAGTTCTACAGTCGATATATTTTATTTTTTCCTGTAGTATAAAAAGGTTAATGTAAAAATGTAACTGCATTTATAAATGGTTAAATTCAATGCAGGTTTTTATATTTCTGAATTTAATATGACTACACTAAAGTAAGTATTTGTGAATGGATAATGATACACAGATAGACAGAGTCAATGTTTAGGAAATGCTTAACATTTTTATTAAAGTACACTGACACAGTGAATGATTCCTGAAATCTTTTACAGTGGTTAGTAGTAGGAATATACAATGGCTTACTGGTTTACTGATGTGCAAACTGCTTCCTTTTGTAAAATATATAACTTCTTTACAAAATGTTTGTTGCACATACAAAATGTCTGACCAGAGCTACCCACTACACCTTATGCCTTGTGAGGGTAGGGGACAAAGCAGCAATTCATATGATCAGCAAATACCTTGCTGCATGCTGAACTGCTAAATTCACTTTACCGGTAAGTATGAATTATATGCATGAAAGGTAATTGAAAATGTTTTGCACACCTTAATGCATTTTTGGGTTAAGCATATAGTTTTGTAAAAGTAAGAATAATATAAGGGAGTACAAAAAACAATTTAGCAATAGCAAATTCTCCCCATCCCCAGACACTCAATTGGCATGTAATGTAGAAAAATCACAGGAACAAAACACATCCTACAATAATTTCTTGTAGCAAGAAAATGCAGAAGTTATGGAATGAAGTAAAAGATTGTCAGAATATAATCAGACCATTCCTTACTGATGGAAGTTTGTATTAATAAAGCAATGTATAGCCTCAGTCATGTGCATGTTCATTAACCTATTCTATGATTGAGGCTATTCATTGCTTTATTAATGCAAACTTCTATCAGTGAGGAATGATCTGCTTATATTCTGACAGTGTTTCTGTTCCTGACAAAAAATGTGGCAGAAAGGCAAAGTATTAAAAACTGAGGACAGTAGAGGGTTTGTAGAAAATGATTATTCACTGTGCACCAGGCAGAAGAGAAACAAAAATTATCCCAGCAATCAGGGAATGTTGTGAGACAGGTGTGAGATTTGAGCTGCTGCATCCAGCTGTCTTCAGATTATTTTTTAATGGATCAAAGTCATTTTGATGCAGAACAGGCTAAGGAGGAATGCAAAAGTTTGTCCAATAAAATGTGAACCATCAAACAGAAGGGTAATCAACCTCTCATTCTTCTGATAATAAAGCTTATAGACAGACTTTGCCAGTGAAATATTTTCCAATGTTCTTCAAGAAAATGCTTGCGAGACAGAAAAAAGCACGAAAAAGAATTAACTAAAATAATCAGGAGTACCTTGGACTTGAACAAGAGTCTAGGGCTGGGAGATGGAGGTGAACAGGAAGAAGACCAGCAACACTAAAATCATTGAATAAATGTAAGGCTATAAAGCATCAATCACATTTATGAAATATGGCTTTACTAGATAAGGTGGCTGGGAAAGATTGGACAACAGTATTTGTATAAAACATTTCATGATATAAACTGCATGGCATATCGTAAAACATTTCCAGTGACTGTTGTATGTAATCAAGATACTAAAGTAAACAAGTCTTTATTTAGTTAGTTATTGTTTTAAGAAATGTAGGCATTACAATATAAAAGAGAAGAAAGACTGGATAAAAGCATGGTTAAGTTAATAGGCTATAATATTTGGCTGTTGGGTTGTGTAATGGGGTGTAAAAGTGCACTGATTATAATATATGTAGAGTTGAGATGTTTTCTTTTACTTCTGCATAGGTTTATGTCTGATTAATGCCATTGGCTTAATCTAATACATTGTGTGTGTGTGTGTGTGTGTGTGTGTGTGTGTGTGTGTGTGTGTGTGTGTGTGTGTGTGTGTGTGTGTAAGGAAGTGGGTTTTAAAAATAAGAGACCACTGTGAATGTAATGAATTGCTTTACAATAGCAAATAAATGTTCGGTGTGAGTTGATTAGTCTTCAGCTGAAGGTAGCTGAACAGTCTGTTCTTATGTTTCTATGGAACAAAATGACTACAGGTGAGGGCAATAAATCTTGAGAGGTCTGGACATTGCAGAGAGAAACACACAATTAAAAAAGTACAACAGCAAGAAGCTTTGTAAAAAATAAAGTTAGACATTATTAGAAATGAATAAGAGCTTTTCTGGTACCTACATGCTTAAATGCATTTACTAGAACAGCTTATAATTTAGTTGTATTTAAAGATAGCCAGTGCACTTTTTCTTGTGGCTAAAAGTTAATGTTTTCTGAAAGTATACAAGCCAATTTTCACATCTGGGGGGATAAAGATAAGACAAGAACAGACAGCAATTAGTGACTGTAATATGCACTTTAGAATGGATAACCTTAATTTTAGGTTATATAATGCCTCTGGGTGCAGCTGTCAATTTGGGACAATTGTTCCTATTGGGCGGGTTAAACTTCATTATTTGAAGAAGTACAATAGTTTTGTGTGATTGTTTTAAATTAATGTGTTAATGGGCATTCTGAGGACTGCTTTTTTTGTTTGATGGTTTTCATGAAAACAAAACGTCTTGAAAAATGTGTTATAGGTTCAAATGAAGATGGCAAGAAACAACTAATGGGTGCATGTAACACAAAAGCTAGAAATAGACGTAAAAAAACTGTCATACATAATAGGGGAGATAATAACCTCTTATCATAATGGATACACTGTCCATATTATTTTGGAACATAAATGGCCTCACAGGTATAGACAAAAAAGTAAAAGTAGTGAATTAAGTTAAGAAATGCAGAGTACAAATAGTAATGCTACAGGAGACATATTTGGAAAGAGCTGAGCATGTGAGTTTGATAAAGAAAGGATTTCAGTAGGGGTATTCAGCAGAATATCAGGGACAAAGGAAAAGGAGAGTACTTATACTAATTGCTAGAGGAGCCCCAATAGTGAGAGAAGAGGAAAAATCTAATAATGATAGATTTTTGCTAGTAAGAGGCTACTGGCAAGGGAGGAGGATTAGACTGGTATGTATATATATTCCACCTAAAACCGCCATTATGGAGGTTAAGAAATTTTTGGGAGAAATAATCAGTATTCAGCAGGGAATATTATTTACAGGGGTAACTTGATTTTCAACACTGAAGATGTACTGAGGGTCCCTAGAAGAGAAAATATAACAAAATAGGGTAGATTTCTGAATAAATTTATGAAAATATTTGGTATGGAAGGCATGAATGCAAAGTGAGAGAATTTATGTATTATTCCTCAAGTTACAATAACTGAGCCAGACTAGACAGAAATTATATGTCACAGGAACATGTGCGTTTAATTGAAAGCTGTGACATACATCCAATATCTCTTTCAGACCATGTACCAATAACAACTAAGATACAAATGCAAGATAATTAAGTAAAAATGAGACAATGGCACTTCCCCACCTACCTGTTAAAATAGAAGAATTTAAGGAATGGGTAGTGGAAATTATTTGAGAGTTATTATGGAAGACAAAAAAAAATTCTCTGGAAGTTATAGCTAGTGAGTGGGATAAATGAAAGTGGAGTTTAAAATGTGTAGAAATAAAACAAAAAGAGATGGTTAAGAAGTAATAATTATTTAGAGCAATTGACAAAGGTTAACATATTGCAGAATAAGGGGAATCTCACAGAACAATTCTGGTCCTCCATAAACTCCATCCTCCACCCAGGTAAAGTCAGTAGCCCTCCTCCTAACATCCCTCACTCCTCCAAAAATATTGCTACCTCATTCAACACACACTTCACACAAACCACACTATCACTAGCTAAACAACACAACCCCCATCCCCTCCAACCCACACCTTCAACTATTAATCTCCCCACTGCCTTCTCTATTTCTCCTGTACCTACCTCCAACATAAAAAAAAAACTCTTAACTAAACTTAAGCCCACCAGATTAGCAGCAGACAACCTCCCAAGTGAATACCTACAAATCGCAGCTGATGCTCTGGCCTACCCAGTATCCATCTTGATTAACCAATCTCTGTCAGAAAGTTACATTCCCACACTGTGGAAAGTATCACATACAATTCCCCTCCACAAAGGTGGCCCCCCCCACAGAAGGAACCAATTACCGCCCCATAGCTATTCTCTCTCCACTCTCCAAAATACTAGAGAGATGCATACATTCCCAGGTCTCAGACTACCTCCTTACTAATAACCTCCTTTCCAATACTCAGCATGGTTTCCGACCAAACCATAGCACCACTACTGCCTTACTCTCCTTTCCTAACACTATCCTTCAGCATAAAAACAATGGCTATCTGTCCTCTGCTACTTTCCTAGACCTATCTAAAGCATTTGACATGATCCCACACAAACAACTAATCTCTGTCCTCAATAACCTATCCCTCTCTCAATCAGTCACCAACTGGTTTCAGAGTTACCGGTCTGACCACCAACAATCCGTTGTATGGCAGAATGACATATCTCCCCAACTACCTGTCTCCATAGGGGCTCCCCAAGGATCCATCCTTGGACCCCTACTCTTCTCTGTTTTCACCAATAATCTAGCCTCTGCCACCAAACATGGCACACTCATACAATATGCAGATGACTCAACCATCATCTGCTCAGCCCAGCCCCTACCCAAACTGCAAAAAGTCACACAGCAAGCCTTTTCCTCTGTTGAAACTTGGTTATCCGATACCCAATTAATACTCAACCCAGACAAAACTAAACTACTCATCTTCCAACCCACCAATCATACTCAAAACAACTCTCACTTTAACATCACAGCAAAAGACAACACCACTATATACCCAACTGAACACACCAAATTGCTAGGAGTGGAAATAGACAATAAACTAAAATTTGACATTCACATATCCATGACCATAAAAAAAGTCCACAAAAAACTAGGAGCGTTATACAGAAATAAGCAACTTCTCACCAAAGCAGCAAAGATTTCAATAGCAAATTCCCACCTTATCTCCACCCTACTTTATGCCGCTCCAATATATACCAACCTAAGCCAATGCGATCTAAACAAGCTAGAGACCTGCTACAACAAAATTGCCAAATTTGCCACAGGGGCATCCTACCATAGTCAGCACTGTCTCTCACTTGCTGAATTGGGCTGGCTTGAACTCCCTCACCTCCTTCAATGGTATCAACTATCACTCACCCACAAACTAGTAAACCATCCACTAAATGTCCCATCCCTCCAGAATCTATTCCAACCCTATCACACCACCACCAGATCACTAAGATCCAGCAACAAAAATCTCTTGAAGATCACTAAAGCCAATAGCTCTGCTGGTGAAGCACTATTCTTTTGCACCATAGCCAAATTATGGAACTCCCTTCCACCCACAATTACCTCCATACCATCATGCACCCACTTCAAAACTTTACTAAAAGTGCACCTAAAAACATGCTGGCTATGCCCTTGCAACTCCCACTCTAATATCACCCACCCTATCCAACTACTACCTTTCTTTCCACCCCACTAACTACCTTGATTATAGCAAGCTCAGATGCTCATAAGCCTAGTACTTATTATACAGCAGGAACTTCTTATTGTACCATTTGTTAATGTCTGTTATGTACTTTGCAGCTAAATATTCTAGTTGTCTACTGATGTACTATATTCTTCATTTGTAAATATGTTTGTAATTAATTGCTGTGTTAAATTGTTAATCGCTATGTAATCCAATGTAACTACTGTCTGTTTATTTTAACTGTGGAGCTTTTCTCCCCTGGCCTCCGCTGAAAATGGACCTACGTCCAGTCTGCCACTCCCAGTCAACAAATGTAAATAAATAAATAAATAAAACAATAAGTGGCTCAATTGTGGAGTGCTAAAGAGAAAGGGAGTATCTGGATAATATGCATGAGTTTAGAAAGATTCCTGTTAAGCAACTATTTTTGATAATAACGTCAGAGCACATAAACCTTTAGCACAGCGACTTAGGCCAACAAAAAGTTAAAAGTGTTTTTGTCAAACTCAGGAAGCCTATAACATCCCTGTACTCTTCCCTTATAAGACTGATTATTGAATACAGTGCCCCTTCCAGTATGTACCTTGCAAAGCATATGAAGCAGTTGGAAAGACCACACAGATTCCTCACCCAGAGAATCCAGGGCCTCAGACATCTACCCTACACATATAGGCTAAAAGTCCTGTCCCTCTACTCAGTCTCCTACAGACTCCTCAGAGGTGACCTCTGTCTGGCATACAAAGCTGTCTCAGACCCCGCCCTAATGGGACTGCTGCATAGCCACAAGTCACGCTCTACTCAAGTAACCCACACGCGAGACTTCAACCTGGTCTGTTACATCAATAGGACTTGTTGGTGGGACAGATTTGTGTCTCAAAGACTCCCCTTTTTGTGGAATAGACTCCATCTCCACGTAAAGCAGAGTACCTCAGTAAACCTTTTTAAGCGCAACCTGGATAACTGGAGTGGGAACAGAAAATACACCCCTGGGATTCCACCTATGTCCCTGCTGGACAGTGGCACAGGGTGCAGACTTGTTGGAACATGGACTAAAGTCTTGGATAGGCTTGTAAGGGTCTCAGGGCCAATAGCCTAGTAACTTCCTGTGATCCTATGATAACAATACATCCTGAAAAGGTATTAGAGATATTTCAAAAATTTTATGAAAATGTGTATAAAACAGAAAAAAAGTGGAAATCAACAAAAATCACAAATGGAAATATTTATGGAAGACTTAATGGGCCTTCTATGTGGCCCATCTAATTACTAAAGGGTTCACATCTAGAAATTAAGAGGTTATAGTGCCCCTCTTCTCGTCACTCATCAGACCCATCATAGAGTACAATGCCCCATTTGGGATGTACCTTACAAGACACTTCCAACAGCTGGAAAGACCACAAAAGTACCTCACCAAGAGGATTACTGGCCTCAAACATATGTCCTATGCAGCCCGACTGAAAAAACTCTGGCTGTATTCAGTGGCATATCGCTTACTCAGACGTGATCTCTGCCTGACTTACAAAGCCATGTCCAACTCAGAATTGATGGACATACTCCACCTAAAGAAATCCAAGTCACTGCGAGCCACACACTCTAGTGAGCTAAACCTTGCCACAACAATAAATTAAACATGCTGGAGGGATAGATTCCTGTCACAGAGAATCCCCATGCTTTGGAACAAAATTCCGAACTACATTAGGCAGAGCCCCTCACTAACACTCTTTAAGAGAAACCTTGACAAGTGGATGGGTAACAGAAAATACACCCCTGAGATCACTTCATTGGCTCTGCTTGACAGAGGATCAGTTAATTAATCAATGGGGTGGCAAAAGCCGACACACTCTGGCTAGGCTTATAAATGCCATTGGGCAGATAGCCTAGTACCTACCTATGAACCTATTAAGTATGCCAAGGTTAGATGTAGATGAGGCTTAACAACTAACAGTTAACATAAGAGGAGGTGAGATAAAAACGGTGAAGTATAGTCAATCTGTAGGAAATCCTCAAATAACATATGGTATTGGTATTCTGTGGATGTTTGCAAGTTAGGAGAAAAGAAAGTGACAAAATATCTGGAAGGTTTTGTTTAACTGTATTTTAAAAGGAGGGGAAGCACCAACATCTTTGAAGAAAGTTGTGAAGGTTGTAATACCTAAAGACAGCAAAGACCCAGTGGACTTCCAAGATGGCTACACATTGAGTAACAGCTTAATTCTAGTTTTCCCAGTGTAAAAAAAAACTTAGCAGAGAAAGCCAGTCATTCTAGATTGGGTAAGTTTCAGTAAATGGATAGTAAATGCACTGCCTGGATGCCAGGAAGAAAGAAATACATATGATTTGAAGGAAAATCAGCTACAAAAGATGATGACAAAACACTGACTGGGCAAAGTACTTTAGCTGTTCTGCAAAAAGCAATGCAAGTTCCAGAAATTACTTCCAGTAATCCAGAGGAAAGCATACAACAACTGCACACAAACCTGACTAAAATAAATGAAACACTTAATGGAGTATATCACCTCAAACAATAAAAGGCTGGAAAAATGGAAGAAACTTTAAACAGATATTCAGATAAGATGATAAAACTAGAAAACTCAGAGGCTGAAATGAAGAAAAGGCTGGCTAAATATGAGATGTTTCAAAAAATAATAGAATTGGAAGGCAAAGCATGTAGGGAAAACCTGAGATTTTCTGCTGTACCTGAGAAGCTGGAAGGAACAGACTGTATTAATGTTATGAAAACACAAATAAGCAACTGGACCAGTATTCCACCACAAGAATTGTAAACTGAAATGGCATATTGTATGTATGCTCCAAACCTGGCTATGAGAAAACAACCTAGACCTTTACTAGTAAAGATACAATCTTACCAGCAGAAGGAGTTGACTATAACAAAACTGTGGCAGAAGAATAAAATACTAAAAGTGGGAGACAGCAGTGTGTTTGTGGAGAATTATTACACAATGTACACCAGGCAGGAAAGGAGTAGTATCACATTATTCAGGGATTGTTAAAAGCAGGCATGAGATTCAAACTGCTGTACCTAGCTAATGTATATTCAAAATATTTTTCCCGGGAAGAACAAAATAATTTTTTGATAAAGTACATGCTAAGGAAAAATACAAAAGTTTGTCCAACAAAATGTGAGCTGTAAAACAGAAGGATATTCTGCTTCTTATTCTTCTGGTAATAAAGACCAGAGAGATGGTGCCAGTGAAACCTTTTCCAGTGTTCCAATGGAAAATGCTTGGGAGGGGGACACAAGAGTCGACTAGAAGAATCAAGAGTACATTGGTAATGAAGCAGAGACAGGGTTTGGGACAAGGTGATGAACAGGAAAAGAACAAGAAAATCTGGAAATATTGGACTTTCTTGGACTTTGATAAACTTATAGGGGACTCTAAAACATACTTCACTTCATTAACATTTGGAGAATAAAATCAGTAAATTGGAAAATGACAAATGTGGGATTACAAAGCAATATTATATTAGTGAAACATGACAGAACAAGAAACTTGAAAATATTGGACTTTGTTAAGCTTATACAGGAGTTTAAAGCATATGGCTTACTTCATGTCATTAATTTTCAGAAAAAATACTCAAGAGAGGAGAAGAGGAGGGAGAAAGTTAACTGTAAATAAAATATTTTCCTTAATATTACTATTTAAATAGTGTTTGATTTTCTTTGCATGTTATAAAGTAATTTTTTCAGTTATTTTAAGTGTAATGGGGGATACTAATGTAAATAGGTGCTCCTGTTTTTTTTTGTTTGTTTGTTTCTTTCTTCCTTCTTCTCTCTCCTTGTTCAGGTTTAAGAAATGTAGGTACTGCAATGCAAAAAAAAAAAAAAAAGATCTGGTTAAAAGAGCATGACAGAAGAAAAATGAGTGTGGTTTATCTCATTCTTGCATAGGGAATGACTGGGTTAAGGCTACTAGCTTAATATAGTAACAAGTTTTAAAAGAAAGCAAATGAATGAAAAAGAATATTGAATATTATAAGGCTTTTTTCTAGTAAACATTTTTGTGTCTGGTTCTCATGTCTCTAGAAGACAACCTGATAAAGAGAAATGGCTTAGAGAAAATGTTTTCTGAAAGCATTCAAGTGTTTTCCCAGCTGAGAAAGCTATAAAGATAAGACGAAACCAGACAGCACTTAACAGAAACACAGGCTATATCATGCAACTTAGCATGGATAACTTTTCTTTTTAAGTTAACTCGAGTCTGTGTGTAGGGCTATCAGTTTGGAACATTTGTTCCTATTAGGAGGGTAAAACTTCAATATTTGAGGATGTACATAGTTTTGTGTGTTATTAAGTTAATACATTTTAGGGAGTATTGGGTGTGTGTGTATTTCTGTTTGAGGGTTTTCAATAAAACAAAAAGTTCTGTAAGATGTGACATAGGCTCAAATGGAGATGACAAGAAACAACTGTATAGAAGATTAACCTGCCAAACAGTACATGCACATAACACAAGAGCTGAAACTAGGCATTTAACAAAACAGCAGTTATACTTAAAAGGTGGGAATAATAATATTTCAAGAATATTATGCTTTCTATAATGTCTTTAAATGTTAATGGTCTCACAGTTAAAAAAAAAGAAATAGTGTACTATATTAAAAATGTAGGGAGCAAATAGTTATGCTACAGGAGACACACTTAGAAATAACTCAACATGTGAATTTAATAAACAAAAGTTTTCAGTATGGGTTATTCAGCACAATACCTGGGGCAAAGGAAGACAGGAGTACTTTTATTAATTGCAAGAGGAGCTCCAATAGTAATCAAAGATGATAAAAAAATACAATAATGGTAGATTTGTAGTACTAAGGGGCTATGGGTAAGGGAGGAGGATTACATTGATATGTATTTATATTCCACTGAAAACTGCTATAATGGAGCTTAAGAAAATTCTGGGAGAAATAATGATCTTTCAGCAAGGAATATTACTTATAGGTGGGAACTGGAATTTGATTTGCAATAGTGAATATGTGTCTGGATGTCCCAGAAGGGAAATATAACAAAGGAAGGTAGATTTTTAAAGAAATTTATGAAAGTATTTGGCATGGAAGATGTGAATTCAGTACTAGGAGTTTGGAGGAATTTGCATATTATTCTCCAAGCTACAGAAAACTGGGCTAGGCTAGACAGAATTTACATTTCACAGGAACTTGTACATTTGATTGTCTTGGTATGCACCCAATAGCTATTTCAGATAATGCACCAATAATAACAAAAATAAAATCACAGGGTAATGAAATAAAAATGAGACACTGGCACTTTCCCATCTATCTGTTGAAAAGAGAGGGATTTAAGGAATATGCAGTGGAAATTGTTCAGGAGCTATTAGAGAAGATAGAAATTTATTCTGAAAATATACATATGGAGTGGGGTAAAACTAAAGTGGAGCTTAAAAATAGGGTGGAAATAAAATAAAGGGAGATATGGTCAAGAAGTAACAATAATTATTTAGAGGGACTGACAAATGTTAAATTATTGCAAAATAGGGGAAATCTCACAAAACAAGAGGAGGAGCAACTGCAGAATGTTAAACAGAAAATAAGGGATTACCTCAATAATATGCATGAGTTTAGAAAGACTGCTGTTAAGCAACTGTTTTTTGATAATAACCCTAGAGCACAAAAACTTTTAGCACAATGACTCAGGCAACAGAATGTAGAAAGGGCTGTAACCAAGCTTAGGAGCATATAACAAGGGATCCTGTAGAAGTATTACAAATATTTTCAAAATTCTGTGAAGTCTGTATAAATCAGAGAAATATGGAAATCAAGAAAAAGGTACAAATGGAAATGTTTATGGAATAATTGCATATGCCAAGATTAGAGGTAGAGGAGGCTCAATTACTAACAGTTGGGATAGGAGGAGATGAGATAAAAATGGTGATGTATAATCAGTCTACATATAATAACTAGGAATAGATGGTATTCCTCTGGATGTTTGGAAGCTCGGAGGAAAAAATGATAAAGATATGAAAGGTTTTGTTAAACAATATTTTAAGAAGAGAAAAAGTACCAACCTCATTGAAGAAAGCAGTGGTAGCTGTTAATACCCAACAGTTCATCAGATCCAGCTTCACACATGCCCATTTCAACATTAAACCATGATTATAAAGTGTTTATGTCTATAATGGCTAAAAGAATGGTAAAATTGATGAAAAAATGGATAAATATTGATCAACACAGTTTTGTGCATGGGAAGCAAACATTTGACAACATTAAGAGAACACTAATGATCCAAAAGGAAGCAAAATATAAGAAAATACCACTATTGTTGGTGGGTCTTGATGCAGAGAAAGCATTAGACAGAGTAAGCTGGGACTTTATGAGCAGGGCAATGGAAGCATTTGCATTCCCTAATAAAATTATAAGGTTGAATAGGAGGATATATGAGGAATTAGAGGCAAAAATTAAAGTGGGTATGGTCTTCTCTGATAATCTCTACTTGAGCAGAGGAACCAGGCAGGGGTGCCTTCTCTCTCCTTTGTTATTTGCATTATATTTTGAACCATTGGCAAAGAAATTAAGGGACTCAGAAATTCAAAGATATAATTGGTTTGGTAGTCAAGAAAAGCTGGCTCTATTTGCAGATGACATTACTTTATACCCGAGAAAACCAGAAATGGACATTACAGTGCTGTGGAACATATTGAGATAGTTTCATATCTTTTTGAGATACAAAATTAATAAAGCTAAAAGAAAGGCAATAGCTGTAAATTATGTACCCACATACAAATTGGTTCAGCAATATCCATACTTATGGGGACATGATAAAATGAAGTATTTAGGAGCATGGATTAAAAATTATTCTGTTGTGACAGCTAAGGATATGTGGGGACGAGACTAAACAAAAGATAATACAAAAACTGAGAAAATGGAAGCTCTGTTATATAGATATGTATAGCAAGATACAAACAGTTAAAATGTTTTTAGTCCCTTTAGTTTTATACACAGGTCAGGCATATTTTTATCAACCAGAGAAGAAGTTGTGGATAGCAATTAATAAAGAGCTGAAGAATTTTATCTGGGAGTGAAGACAGCAAGAGTCAAGTGGGATAAGCTTATTCTTTCAATAGAACAGGGCAGATTGGGATTACCCAATTTGAAGGGGTATTTCACAGCAACACAGTTAAGGCTCCTATACATAGCACAAGCAGAAAACTATAATTCAAAGTGGAAAGAAATGATGATGAAACATGGGTGAAGCTCAAGAAACAAGGAGAGACTGGGATTTTGAATGCAGACCTTTAAGGAGAATAACAGTAATTATACAGAATATTATATTCATAAAGTAATAGAAAGTATTCTAACAACTAAGTCAACATGGGAATGCCGGACAGAGATTGTGCCGATAGGGATGACTGCAATTAGGGATACAGACAATAGGCAAGAGGGGGCTAGAATTTATTGGAGAAAACTGCAAAGGAACCAAGGTTTTGGGAGCAAATAACTAGACAGGAAACGGTAACAGAATGGAAAGACACAAAGAACTTATTTGAACTGCAAGTTAGAGATTACCTTCCCCTATCAAGGATTGATATCAGAGTATAGGCAAAGAGAAAGAAATAGGGTGGTCCTAAATGAAAGACCAGCATTGGTAGAGTTTTTAGTAGAATCTAGAAAAGAAGTTACCATTAAGAAAGGGATAATTAGTAGAGCAATATAAATATTTCATGATAACTATAAAAATCAGTTAGAGGAAGTTAGAAAGGATTGGGAAGAGAGATTTGTTAAGCAATTTACAAAGAAACAATGGAGGATATATTTTTGCCTCCCAAATATACAACAAAGTCTAGACAATTTCTTTGCTTGGAAGTGTTTACATAGGTATTTTTATACCTCAAGTGGACTTCAAAGAATTTTTCCTCAGGTAGCCAGAAAATGTTGAAGGTGTGTTGAGGAAGAAAGAGGTAACTGGGAACATAATTTCTGGGAGTGCAATGAGTTGGCAAATTTTAAAGATTCCCTGCAGACTGCTCTGTTGGAGATGCTGGGTGAGCAAATTGGTGCAACCAAGGAAATTATTATTTTGAGCTTTGATACAGAATCATAATTGCCTAGATATATTAAGGCCCTGCGCAAAGATAGTAACAGAAATTAAACAACTGGAATTGGGGTTGTTAGAAAAGGGTAGGAGCAAATTACACAGGAAAAAATGGGAACTGTGGGATCAATACATGCAAAGGAGGAGGTTTAAAAGAAGGAAATAAATGAATGAGCAATGTAGTGGTCGACTGCCAATGACTGGGTATATGTTATAAGTGAAGTATAATGTTTGCAGCTACAGTTGTGTCAGTATGATTTGTAATGCATAATGTTTTCAACTATGATTGTATCTGTGTGCTTTATTTTCATTTATATAAAGGTAAGATTGTCTGTGTCGTACATGATAATTTAATAAAGATGTTTGTTGTTTAAAAAAAAAGACACCAATTACCCATCAGACCCAGCTTCACTTAGGCCCATTTCAATTTTAAACTATGATTTTAAAGTGTTTATATCTATAATAGCTAAACGAATGGTGAAGTCACTGCCTAAATTGATAGATATGGACCAATGTGGTTTTGTGGAGGGAAGGCAAACATCTGACAACAGTAATAGAACAATGATAATCCAGAGGGAATCGGAATGTAAAAAAAATAGTGCTGTTGTTGGTGTGTCTTGATGTAGAGAAAGCATTTGACAGAGTAAGAAGAGATTTTATGAGTAGGGCAATGGAAGCATTCCCTGATATAATAATAAGGTTAATTAGGAGGATATAGGAGGAATTGGAAGCAAGCATTAAAATGTGAGGAAGTGGAAGGGTTCCTGTCTGATGAGTTGTGTTTAAATGGAAGAACCAGGCAGTGGTCTCCTCTTTTCCTTTTGTTATTATAGCTATTGGCAAAGAAAAAAGTGATTCAGAAATTTAACAATATGATTAGTATGGTAATCAAGGAAAGTTGGCTTTATATGCACACAGTATTATTTTGAACCTGATAAAACCAGAAAAGGCCAACTCTGTGTTGTGGAACATTCTGAGACAGTGTCAAGTGTTTCTGGGATATAACATTAGTGAAGATAAAACAAAGGTTATAGCTGTAAACTATGTACCCACATATGAATTGGTTCAGCAATACACATATTTATGAGGACAGAATAAAATGAGGTATTTAGGAGTATGTTAAAAAGGATTCTGCTATGGCAGCTAAGGATGTGCGGAAAGAGAATGAACAAAAGATAATACAAAAAAATGAGAAACTGAAAGCTCTTATTTATGGATATGAATAGCAAGATATAAGCCGTGAAAATGTTTTTAGTCCCTTTAATTTTATATACAGGTGAGGCATATTTTTATCAACCAAAGACAAGTTGTGGACAGTAATTAAAGTTGAAGGATTTTATCTGAGAGGAGAAGAGTGCAAGTGTCAAGTTGGATAAGCTGATCCTTCCAACAGAATAAGGTAGTTTAGCATTACCTGATTTGAAGAGATATTTAAAGTTGCGCAGGTAAGGCTCACATACATAACACAAGCAGAAAGCTATAATTCAAAGTAGAAAGGAATGATAACAAAGCAGGAGTGATATTCAAGAAATAAGAGGAAAGTGGGATTTTGTATGCAGATCCCTAACGAGAATAACAACAACCATTAAGAAAGATGTGATAAAAGCAATGCACAGTATTAGAACAGACCAGGATCTATCATGTA